>NC_059388.1:32593222-32615722 GCF_019703515.2 Myxocyprinus asiaticus | reverse complement strand
TCTGCTCAATTACAGCAAGTTTTTGAAACAATATAGAAAATTCACAGCAGTCTAAAAATCAGCACCATGTCATTGTTCTTTATAGTATAATGTGACTTTATCACCAACATCATGATGAAGGAATTGTAGATCAGCGAGTGATGTGAATCAATGCCATGAAAACATCAGATTATAAAAAAGATTCAGTTCTGACCTCATTCTGGATGTTAGATTGGGATTTGTTTAAATTGTTTAAATTTGCGTGTGTCTGAATCAGATCGCTTATGAATTAGATGATTTTACTGTGATGGTCAGTGATGAAAATCTGGTTTAATGGCATCAGCATCTGCATTAAGAAAACCTGAATGTAAATTAGGGTCAATGTTTTTAACCCCACTAAACATCTAGAACAGAATTAATTAATTTCACACTGAAATTTCATTAGATGCAACTGGCTGTCAAACACATATTGAGCTACACATAATCTACACATAACATATACTCTACACACAATCTACACATATGTATTTTCTCAAGCACTTATTGAGTTTAAATAGACATAATTTCAGTAGTAAACCCAAATGACAATAATGTGTTACACTTGCTATAGTTTACTTCCATGTTGTTTCTTCATCAAATATTAATGTCAGATATGAATCAAGTCAATCAGTGAAACATCAGCACCACCTTGAGTAAGAAATAACATGTATATTATGTATGTGTACACGCATGAGATACTGATTATTCACCATTGTCACACAGAAAATCAACATGATATAGTAGTTATTTGTATGAATATAGTACTCATTTGTCTTGTAATAAAGAAATAGATAACATGTGATAGTAAACTTATATAGATATGAAATAATCATAAAAATTAGAATTTATGGAAGTGCAAAAAATAAAAAACACTATTACATATCTCAGGTCTCTAATGACCCTATACACTTTTGGTAACTAAGCAGTAATAAAAAATATATTTTTTGCAATTTTTAGATTGTTTTATTATTATTATTATTATTATTATTATTGTTTTGTTACACTATTCATAAGAGAAATGTTGAGGAATACTAAAGAGGAGTGGGCATGACTCCAAAAAATGGATGAGTACAGGGGTGGAATGTGGTCGCGGGTCACTAAAGACCCAAGGTATGCATTTAAAGGGACAGTTCACCCAAAAATGAAAATTCTGTCATCATTTACTCACCCTCATTCCATCCCAGATGTGTATGACCTTCTTTCTTCTGCAGAACACAAATTAAGATTTTTAGAAGAATATTTCAGCTCTGTAGGTCCATACAATGCAAGTGAATGGTGACCAGAACTTTGAAGCTCCAAAAAACACATAAAGCATAAAAGTAATCCAGTGATTTAATCCATGTCTTCAGAAGTGATATGATAGATGTGGGTGAGAAACAGATCAATATTCAAGTCCTTTCTGACTATAAATCTCCACTTTCACTTTCACTTTCACACTCTTTTTCTTTTGTTTTTGGTGATTCGCATTCTTTGTACTTACCGCCACCTACTGGACAACGAGGAGAATTTATAGTCACTTCCTATCATATCTCTTCTGAAGACATGGATTAAACCACTGGAGTCTTACGGATTAGTTTTATGCTGCCTTTATGTGCTTTTTAGAGCTTCAAAATTCTGTCCACCATTTACTTGCATGGAAAAGAACAGCGTGAACATTCTTCCATAAATAACTCCTTTCATGTTCCACTGATCACGACACAAACAATATGAGGGTGATTAAAATATGACAGAATTTTCATTTTTGGCTGAACTGTTTCTTTAAAGGGCAGAATGTAAAATCTCAGCAAACTCAATAACAGACGACAGATGAAAAGCTTTGAATGGCAGGATACAGAACTGGCATCAACACTGCTGGTGAATCCACAACATACTTACTTGATGGGGATGCCAAAAGCACTGGCTGTACACAACTGTACCATATAAGGACCCTACAGAACACAGAGAACACATGCGAGTGACAACACAGTGATGTAGAAAAGATACTTCAATACTGTATGGAAAACACAAAACTGGTTGTGATCCTCTGATCTGATTGGTGCTGATGTTTAGTGTTTAACAACACCAGAACACTTCTCTGTTTGCATTTGTCTGTATATGTCTGTGTTCACTTCTGTGCATATATGAACTGTTTTACTGTGAGCTGATATTCGGAACAACAGCACACTTGATTTCTGTTCCATTCGGCTGACTGCTGTGTTTCGTATGAAATCATTAAATCAGATGTTATGCATTAATATACCCATATATCTTTGGTACACGTGTGAACAGAAGATCATGTCATCCGTGTTTGCTGACAGAAATCATCACAGAGCTTTTGGCTGTAATTACAGAGGTGATAATATTAATATGATCTCATATTTAACACTCACCAGTAACTGATAGCGAGAAGACAAACACCTATATCAACTTTTATCACACTCTCAAAAGTTTATAATTTGTCTACTAACAATGTCCAACAGTGTGTGTTCATGCATCACACAAGATTTTTGTAATTTTTGTGTCATTTCCAGCACATCTGAAATTCTGTAGAATTCTGAGCTGGAAATGATGCTGATGGAAATGACATTTTAAAGATTTTTCCAATAAAATGACTGACTCTTTTTTTCTTGCTAAGGCTAATTTCTTTCATTTTTTTCTCCCCAATTTGGAATGTCCAATTCCCAATGTGCTCTAATATATAATATCTAATATAATACATTTAGAAAGTTCTCTCTGCCATTTTCAGAAGACTTAGAATAAGGAAGCAATGATATATTAAAAGTTTTGTTTAAATTGATTAATAATTTTGACCACTATGTGGCGCTGTCTCTAAACTGCTTAGGTACCCTCAGGACATGATGTTGAAGACCCCTTCCAATTTTCATTCAAATCAGACAAAGAGTTTTAAATATACATTACTTTTTCATAAAATTAAACATGGTACAGAGGTTATATGGCCGATGTTGGATACATTTATAAAGTTTAAATGCTCATGACCGAGAAATCCAAAGACAACAAACTCATAATTTTAGGTCAAATGGTTCGAAAGTTACGGGCATAGCCAATTTTGACATTTCTTGACCCATAGGTGGCGCTGTCACCAAACTTTGCATGTTACCTCGGATCATGGTCCTTATGAAGCATACCAAATTTCGTTTCAATAGGACAAAGCATTGCCGAGATACAGCCTCAAATCCATTTTCACATCAACCTCGTTAACTTGCCGTTGGCATAATTTCAGAACAGTAGCACAAATTAAAATAGTTTCTGGTCAGTTCTATGCGGCTCATCTGGAGATTATCTTGAGCCACTGTTTGGACAAATCGGACAAAGTTTGACGGATGTGAAAAGTTTAAACTGTAAACGTCATAATCCAAGATAGCGGCCACTGCAATGGGCGGAGTTTTAATGTAAGTGGTCCATTTGAGTCATCAGGAGGAGAGTAATCAGATAAGAATTGTGTCTCTAGGACAAACGGTTCAAAAGACACACACAAAAGAAAAGTGCATTTTTGACATGGTGGTGGCGCTATAGAGTTTGTCCTAGAGACCCCAAATTTGGTATCAGGGCTATTAATGCCCACCCCTATCAGTGTTCCAAATTTCATCATTTTCTGCCATAGACTCCCACCCAGAATAATAATAATAATACTAATTAATACAATAGGGGCTTGGCCCCTAATAAAAGTCAACCCCTGGGACATTATCTAAAGTTTGTATATATATATATATATACACACACTAATATATATTGTGTGATATCTGTCATGTGCATTTGTGTTTTCACAGATGGGTTGCTGATGGGGTTGCTACAGTGATTTCTATCAGCTCTGTGATTGGCTCATTTTGTGGCTGCTGTCGCGATGGCGAAGAGTCCGGAAGTGAAGCTGGCAGTTTTTGGCAGAGCGGGAGTGGGCAAGTCAGGTAAGAGCACACATCGCTGGTGTTATCTTAGGGAACGTTTACACGACAACGATGTACTAAAAACGGAAACGTTTTTCATTTGCGTTTTTGAAAAGTTTAGCGTATAGACGACAACGTTGTCAAAATTCCCTGTTCACACGGATCCACGAAAACGACTAAAAGTGCTGTATTATGCATGCCAGGTCAGTAGTTGGCGATATCACTTTGTAAAGAAACACTACGCGCCTGCGCACATAAGCATTCTTCCACAGAGCGGTGAATACAAACAATGAAGATGACGATCGTCGGTCGTAGTAGTGATGCAGTAAATCTACACTTTCCTGGAAAAGCGTCAATAAACTCAAAATCTTGAGCAGCACAAACACAGTCCTGTAGTCCGCCATTGTAGTTTTGAATGTCTCATGCGTTGTTTTGAAGTACTCGCGCACATGCATATAGACTGAACACGTAATACACGCGCGCATGACGTCATCGTTTTCACAAATTCGCGTTTCTGTATGTTTACACGGAGACGATAACGGCATCTTTTTCAAAAACGTGCACTTTGAAACTCGTTTTCAAAAGTTTGCATTTTCAGGCCCCAAAACGCCGTTGTCATGTAAACGAACAGCCAAAATGTATAAAAAGTTTTCCGTTTTTAGTTGAAAACTTTGTTGCGTAAACGGCCCCTTAGTGTTAAAATGTACTCAAACATCACGCTATTCAGAAATCTACTGTGTCCTTAAATGCTGATAAGTTTAAAAGCTTGATGACATTATGTTTGATGAAATATGATGGAAACTATTCTTCGGTTTTTAAGATATGCATAAAAAGTGATTTCCTTTTGAACAGACTGCCATGCTGTTCTCTGAAGTTCAACATTAAACTGAATTTACAAGGTTTCTGTTGAGTAAATGTTAAACAGGTGATTGTGTTTTATCAAAGTATGTGAACATGTTGAGATTTTAAATCATAATAAATAAATAATTTGGCATACTTCGACACTCCACGCTGGAATAAAACATCTAATAAATAAATAACTGCTCGCTTGAACAACATCAAATGTGTGTTGTTTTAAAGCTTATAAGCTGAACAATGCATTTAGGCAATATAAACAACTCTTAAAGGTGCTTTCTTAATGTGATGACAAATCTGAAGTGTTCCCTTGTTTATAACATATGAAATATGATTATTAACTATACACCATACTGTCAAAAATACAAATCAAAGAAATATATATCGAGTAAAAACCCTGAGAAAAAAAGCAGAGTTTGTGTGAGTGTGTGAGTGAGTGAGTGAGTGAGTGAGTGTGTGAGTGTGTCAGTGAGTGTGTGAGTGTGTGTGTGTGTTTGTGTGAGTGTGTGTGTGAGTGTGTTTGTGTGAGTGTGTGTTTGTGTGAGTGTGTGAGTGAGTGAGTGTGTGAGTGAGTGTGTGAGTGTGTCAGTGAGTGTGTGAGTGTGTGTGTGTGTTTGTGTGAGTGTGTGTGTGAGTGTGTTTGTGTGAGTGTGTGTGTGAGTGTTTGTGTGAGTGAGTGTGTGAGTGTGTGAGTGAGTGTGTGTGTGTGTGTGTTTGTGTGAGAGTGTGTGTGTGTTTGTGTGAGTGTGTGTGTGAGTGTTTGTGTGAGTGTGTGTGTGTGTTTGTATGAGTGTGTGTGTGAGTGTTTGTGTGAGTGTGAGTGTGGGTGTGAGTGTGTGAGTGAGTGAGTGTGTGAGTGTGGGTGTGAGTGTGTGAGTGAGTGAGTGTGTGTGTGTGTTTGTGTGTGAGTGTGTGTGTGAGTGTGTGAGTGAGTGAGTGTGTGAGTGTGGGTGTGAGTGTGTGAGTGAGTGTGTGAGTGAGTGTGTGTTTGTGTGTGAGTGTGTGTGTGAGTGTTTGTGTGAGTGTGTGAGTGTGTGAGTGAGTGTGTGAGTGAGTGTTTGTAAACAGGTGTCTTATTGTCATATTTTAATTTGTAACTTAAACACAAACAAGCCCTAATACAATGTGATACGTTGCATAGATCTTAAAATAATCTTGAAGAAAATGCGACGCTACCTCATATATATCCGGCTCTCTGGAATACTCGATTCTGATTGGTCAGTGGCGCCATCTAATGTTCTGATATTTCTGAGTAACAATCGCACATCCGGGTATCGCGAGTCATCTTTCCTATGTTCATATCACTATGCGATCTCTATAAGTAAGTTAATAAAATAATTTCAACTCAAATCAATATTTCTTGTCCATTTATTTATAAGTAGTCATGTAATAAGCTGGATAATGAGCAGTCAGACACAAAATATACACCAACAGAAGTTTGATGCAAATTCAGCAATTTCTTCTCACATAATAACAGTTTCAACGTGAATCAATATTTCATGTCCATTTATTTACTTATTTGGTTAGTAGCTTCACATCGGTGTTCTGATCACCCTGTCGGGGGTCATTTTGCGATTACAACCAGATGACTGTACATTACCCCTTACAAATCTTCTCTTCTGTTGTTACATTTTTTGGAAAGGTGCACGTCACGCTATGGTGTAGGTTCGACTCAGAACTATAAATCTGCCTTTACTAATCAGAGGAGGGTATAATGAGTTTAATTGAGTGTTAAGTGTGTGTGTTTCTAACAGCAAAACCACAGAGAGAACTGTCTGTCTGTCTGTCTGTCTGTCTGCACGTGGCAGTAATATTTTTAGCACATTAAGGACTTCAGATCATAAGTAACTTTAATGTGTCTCACTGCTTTGATATGTGCTCAGAGAGAGAGAGTGAGATAGTATCACGAGGTACTTCTGCCCACACACATACTTTACTGCCTCCAAGCATATAACAGTGAATTTATAAGAGCTTATTACTGCCGATGACTGTGTGTGGAATGATACTGAAAACTAAACATGCCCTGTGGAGAGAGAGAGAGAGAGAGAGAGAGAGAGACAGACATACACAGAGACAGAAAGAGAGAGAATTTGTGTCACCCACTCAGTAGAAGGAAAAGACTTATATCATCAGACTATTGACCATCAGCATAAAGTGTGGTTCATTCTGAAGATTATTCTGGACTAGAACCGCCCGCTTGTCTGACTGACATTTAATGTGACCAACCGTAGTTTGTTTTGTTTTACATTCCATTTATGGGCTAGTTTATCTGAAATAGATGATGCAACAATAGAGCGCAACAATGCCCACCCACTGTTTCAGCCGTCTTGGTTCTGGAAGTATTTTTCCCATTCATTTTTTCCATAGTGATTTCATAAAATCCTTCATAAAAGAATTGTGGGTGTGCCTGGGTATCTCAGCGAGTATTGATGCTGACTATCACACCTGGAGTCGCGAGTTTGTATCCAGGGTGTGCTGAGTGACTCCAGTCAGGTCTCCTAAGCAACCAAATTGGCCCGGTTGCTAGGGAGGATAGAGTCACATGGGGTAACCTCCTCGTGGTCGCTATAATGTGGTTCTCGCTCTCGGTGGGGCTTGTGGTGAGTTGTGCGTGGATGCCGTGGAGAGTAGCATGAGCCTCCACACACGCTTCGCCTCTGCGGTAACGTGCTCAACAAGTCACGTGATAAGATGCGCGGATTGACGGTCTCAGATGCGGAGGCAACTGAGATTCGTCCTCCGCCACCCGGATTGAGGCGAGTCACTACGCCACCACGAGGACTTAGAGCGCATTGGGAATTGGACGTTCCAAACTGGGAAGAAAAAAATAATTAAAAAAATAGTAATACAAATAAATAAATAAATAAATAAATAAAAGAGTTGTGCGCCATGAATCAACCCAACCAGCTCTGAAGTGAATCACAACATTACAAACTTTGATTTAAAGCTAAATAGTGTTTGAGCAATAATTAATGTGCAATACACAGCTTAGTGTTTTTATATTATCCAACACATCCAACATCTTCTGCCATTACATTCCCTTGCACTGTACATAACCGATTTGTATTTAGATTTGCACTATGTATGTGTATGTGTGTATATATATGTATGTATGTGTGTGTCTGTGTGTGTATGTGTATGTATGTGTATGTGTGTATATGTATATATATATACTCCCGGTCAAAAGTTTTGAAACACTTGACTGAAATGTTTCTCATGATCTTAAAAATCTTTTGATCTGAAGGCGTATGATTAAATGTTTGAAATTAGTTTTGTAGACAAAAATATAATTGTGCCACCATATTAATTTATTTCATTATAAAACTAAAATTTTATTAAAATAAAAAAATAGTTTTTGAAATTGATGACTTGGACCAAATAATAAAGAAAAGCAGCCAATAAGTGCCCAACATAGATGGGAACTCCTTCAATACTGTTTAAAAAGCATCCCAGGGTGATACCTCAAGAAGTTGGTTGAGAAAATGTCAAGAGTACATGTCTGCAAATTCTAGGTAAAGAGTGACTACTATGAAGATGCTCAAATATAACACAGTTTTGATTTATTTTGGATTTTGTTTAGTCACAACATAATTCCCATAGTTCCATTTATGTTATTCCATAGTTCTGATGACTTTACTATTATTCTAAAATGTGAAAAATAATAATAATAAAGAATGAGTGTGTTTCAAAACTTTTGACCGGTAGTGTGCGTGTGTGTGTGTGTGTATATATATATATATATATATATATTGTCTGTTGTGTATTCTATATATACTTTATTTTCTTTTCAATATTTATTTATTTTTTATTCAATTTTTAATTATTTTTTAAAAGTCTTGTTGCTGTTTTTATTGTTGTGTACTGGAAGCTTCTGTCACCAAGACAAATTCCTTGTATGTGTAAGCATACTTGGCAATAAAGCTGATTCTGATTCTGATTAATATTTTCGGATTTTACCTAGAAGGGTTAACTAGAAGCTTTCTTTATAAGTAAGAGCATTAGCTAAGACAGAATTTATTTTATATATAACAAAATGGACATTATAACAGATACACTATATTGCCAAAAGTATTCGCTCACCCATCCAAATAATTGAATTCAGGTGTTCTAATCACTTCCATGGCCACAGGTGTATAAAATGAAGCACCTAGGCATGCAGACTGCTTCTACAAACATTTGTGAAAGAATGGGCCGCTCTCAGGAGCTCAGTGAATTCCAGCGTGGTACTGTGATAGGATGCCACCTGTGCAACAAGTCCAGTCGTGAAATTTCCTCGCTACTAAATATTCCACAGTCAACTGTCAGTGGTATTATAACAAAGTGGAAGCGATTGGGAATGACAGCAACTCAGCCACGAAGTGGTAGGCCACGTAAAATGACAGAGCGGGGTCAGCGGATGCTGAGGCGCATAGTGCGCAGAGGTCGCCAACTTTCTGCAGAGTCAATTGCTACAGACCTCAAGTTCATGTGGCCTTCAGATTAGCTCAAGAACAGTGCGTAGAGAGCTTCATGGAATGGGTTTCCATGGCCGAGCAGCTGCATCCAAGCCATACATCACCAAGTGCAATGCAAAGCGTCGGATGCAGTGGTGTAAAGCACGCCGCCACTGGACTCCAGAGCAGTGGAGACGCGTTCTCTGGAGTGACGAATCACGCTTCTCCATCTGGCAATCTGATGGATGAGTCTGGGTTTGGCGGTTGCCAGGAGAACGGTACTTGTCTGACTGCATTGTGCCAACTGTGAAGTTTGGTGGAGGGGGGATTATGGTGTGGGGTTGTTTTTCAGGAGCTGGGCTTGGCCCCTTAGTTCCAGTGAAAGGAACTCTGAATGCTTCAGCATACCAAGAGATTTTGGACAATTCCATGCTCCCAACTTTGTGGGAACAGTTTGGGGATAGCCCCTTCCTGTTCCAACATGACTGCGCACCAGTGCACAAAGCAAGGTCCATAAAGACATGGATGAGCGAGTTTGGTGTGGAAGAACTTGACTGGCCTGCACAGAGTCCTGACCTCAACCCGATAGAGCACCTTTGGGATGAATTAGAGCGAAGACTGCGAGCCAGGCCTTCTCGTCCAACATCAGTGTCTGACCTCACAAATGCGCTTCTGGAAGAATGGTCAAAAATTCCCATAAACACACTCCTAAACCTTGTGGAAAGCCTTCCCAGAAGAGTTGAAGCTGTTATAGCTGCAAAGGGTGGGCCGACGTCATATTAAACCCTATGGATTAAGAATGGGATGTCACTTAAGTTCATATGTGTCTAAAGGCAGATGAGCGAAGACTTTTGGCAATATAGTGTATATACGCGTTTGAATCGATATCGAACAGAATCGAGATCTTGTGAAATAAGGCATATCTTACTTTGGGCAGACATTTGAATGGCTTTCGCTGAGATGGCACATGATTGAATGGGCACTGAAGAGTATTTGAGTAGATTTGATTGCTTTTGTAGAGTAATTAACCCTTATTTTGTATTCCGGTCATTTTGACCTGGACAACTTTTTTTTTTCTTAGATTTTTTTTTACACAGACACACACACACACACACACACACACACACACACACACACACACACACACAAACACTCAGACACACAAACACTCACTCACACACACACTCACACAAACACTCACACACACACACACACACACACACACACACACACACACACACACATGTTGGTGCAGCTATCATTATGAGGACTCTCCATAGACATAATGATTTTTATACTGTACAAACTATAGATTCTATCCCCTAACCCTAAACCTAACCCTCACACACTCACACACTCACACACACACACACTCACGCACACACACACACATGTTGGTGCAGCTATCATTATGAGGACTCTCCATAGACATAATGATTTTTATACTGTATGAACTATAGATTCTATCCCCTAACCCTAACCCTAACCCTACCCCTAAACCTAACCCTCACAAAAAACTTTCTGCATTTTTACATTTTCAATAAAACATCATTTAGTATGTTTTTTAAGTGATTTGAATTATGGGGACACTACAAATGTCCTCATAAACCACATTTATAGCATAATACCCTTGTAATAACCAGTTTATAACCTAAAAAAAGTCCTCATAAACCACCTAAACCTGCCCACACACTCACACACAGACACACACACACGCACACCTATCTCAGTGTAATTGTGCTGAAGGACACAGATGCTTGTGTATTCTGCAGTGTTTGAAATGGTACGCTTTGTTTGTGTTTATTTTTAAACACTTGTGGTATTCAGGTTGAGTCATATACACCCACAGCTCTAGAAGAACATTATACAACACTAACAAGATGTCTACTAAGAAAATATTTATCTGAAGATCAAGGAGAGCCTTTTCCTTCCCTCAAAAGCTCTACATGGATTTTTAGATGTTCACTTTTAAGAGTCTGTTATGATGACCAACACACGTGTTGCATAAGAGATTATGAACAAATGGCCTTTTTAGACTTTTGTAACAGTGGTCGTATTTCAGGGCAAATGGAGGCGTCAGGACCAGGGTGAATGAATTTGGTGTGATAGTCACCTCCGGCCCGAGCTCCGCCCTCTCCGGAACTACCGTTGCCAAGGCCACAGGGACCGCCTCTCTCCATGGTTTTAGGAGGTTGAGGTGGTAAATTAGACATGCACCGCCCCTGTCTGTTCACCTAATCTCAAAATCGAGATCTCCAACTCACCGTGTGACCTCAAAGGGCCCTTGCCACTTGGCGAGTAATTTAGAGTTTGAGGTGGGCAGTAATGCAAGCACTTTATCTCCTGGTGCGAATTCCCGTAGTAGAGTGCCCCTGTCATACAGTCGGCTTTGATGTTCGTGAGCTTGGAGCAAATTCTCCTGTGTTAACTGACCCAAAGTGTGGAGTTTTGCTCTAAGATCAAGAACGTATTGAATTTCATTTTTACTGTTTGAAGGTCCCTCCTCCCAAGCTTCCCGCATGACATCGAGCACGGCGCGTGGCCATCACCCATACAGCACCTCGAATGGGGAAAACCCTGTGGAGGCTTGTGGGACCTCTCACACTGCAAATAACAGGGGTTCGAGCCACTTATTCCAATTTCTAGCGTCCTCGTGTACGAACTTACGAATCATATTTTTTAAGGTTTTATTAAATCATTCCACCAACCCATCTGTTTGTGGGTGGTAAACACTGGTGTGAATCAATTTAATACCTAACAATTCGTACAGTTCACGTAGTGTTTGTGATATAAATGTAGTGCCTTGATCAGTGAGGATTTCTTTTGGAATACCGACTCGGAAGGTTATTCTGAAGAGTGTGCCCGCAACACTACATACTGAGATGTTGTGTAGGGGCACTGCTTCTGGATATCGCGTTGCATAATCCACCAGAACTAATATAAAGCGATGCCCATATGTGGTCTGTTCTAATAGCCCGACGAGGTCCATGCCAATTCTTTCGAAGGGGACCTCGATCAGTGGTAGATGGTGCAATGGTGCTTTTGGGGTGGCCGGTGGATTCACCAACTGACATTCATGGCACACCGCACACCATTTGTGAATGTCCCCGTGAATGCCCGGCCAAAAAAAATGAGCCATTATTTGGTTAAGTGTTTTCTTGTGACCTAAATAGCCAGCCATTGGATTATAGTGAGCCGCTTGGAAGAGGGTTTCCTGACAGCTCTTCGGTACTAATAATTGGGTTGTATTTTCTTTTGTTTGTGTGTCCTGCGTCACTCGATACAACCAGTCTTTAATAATTGAAAAGTATGGGTATGTGAGTGCGACGTCAAGCTGAAGCTGTTGACCATCGATGACTCTCACTTGGTCAAACGCATGTTTGAGGGACTCGTGACGTGACTGCTCTAGAGGGAAATCCCCCTTAGGGAATCCCCTAAGGACGGTAATTCCCTCTCTTGCATCATTTTGACACAGAGCAGATGTAGACGGCACCACCTCCCCCACCATAATATCACACACCGAGACAACATTTTACAGGACCCATCCACACATATTTCCCTTAATAATTTCCTAAAATCAGGCCAATTCGTTCCCAAAATCATTGGATGGGTGAGGCGGGAATTAATCGTGGCCTCTACTCTATGCTGTTTCCCCCTAAATAGTATCTCAATGGTAACGACCCGGAATGGTGGTGGTGGCATAGTGGACTAAAGCACATTACAGGTTGTTGGTTCAATCCCCACAGCCACCACCATTGTGTCCTTGAGCAAGACACTTAACTCCAGGTTGCTCCAGGGGGATTGTCCCTATAATAAGGGCACTGTAAGTCACTTTGGATAAAAGCGTCTGCCAAATGCATAAATGTAAATGTAACGACCAGATACCTGTGAACCCATGCACGAACTGCACACTCACCCGTTGATTCGAACACAGTGCCCCGCCTTGCACCAAGCATTGGTGGACAGAGGTTTGGGTACAACGCGAATCCACCAAAGCTTGATGTGTATCCCCTTTTAAACTCACTGGTATCCAGTATATCCCTGCCTGATTGGTGGTGGCCTGCAGAGCGTCAGGGATCCGGATCAGTGATGGGACGGGATGGAAACGGGAGAGGGTTTGAGAGGTAGGATAGAAAGATAGAGGAGAGAGAGAAGAAAGAGCCTCGGGTTCGCTGCCTCCCGGAAATGCCGTCATGTAGTCTTCTGCCAGCTGGACGGCTTCTTCCAGCGATGCCGGGTGGTGGCACTGGATCCACTTGGCCATCCCCTGAGGGAGTTGATATATGAACTGCTCCAGTTTCACCAGGTCAATGATAACCAAGGAGCCGCGGGTTCCTTCAGCCAGCAGCCAGCAGCCATCTTCGACTGTCATTCTGTTGTGGATGTTGCGTGAAAGAAAACAGGCGGAAGTGTTTCCCAAACCCGAACCGGAAGTGCTAGCGGTTCTGCTCTGGACTATGGCCAACCTGTTGCACGATCACCTTCTCCAAGTCTCTGTAGTTGAGGAGGCTGGCGGCAGGAAGTTACTGGGCCGCTAGCTGCACTTCCCCAGAGAGCAGAGGTAACAGGCGGGCCACCCACTGGTCGGGTGGCCATCTCCACACCTCGGCCGTCTTCTCAAATAAGTCGAGGTAGGCCTCGGGATCATCACTCAGCCCCATCTTGATAAGAGTAACATTGTTGTGGACACTGGGGTCGCAGCTGCAGCCCCGTCTCTGGCGATCAGGCTCTGGGATGCCTACCGATCCTCCGCTTGGGCCTGGAGCAGGAGTTGGAAACTTTGTTTCTGCTCCAGGTGTAAATCCATGAGGGCTTGATATTGGTTCTGCTGGATGCTGGCAAGGGACTTGAATACTTCGCCCAGTGATGAAGGGTCCATGATGACGTTATCATCCAAATCTCAGGTTTCAACACCAGTGTAACAGCGTTCATATTTCAGGGCAAGTGGAGGAGTCAGGAGGCAGCGGAAACAGTCAACATGAGTACTTTTATTACTCCTTTAGCATCGGCAAACATAAACAAAAAGGGCTCTTTGTGGCCAAATATACACACATGTAAGTCAATGAGAGTTAACTTCAATCTTAGAAAACACACACACAGCCGACTCTCTCTCTGGTCTCTCCTTCTGCCAACTGATGCGCTTGTCTGCCTTTTCCGGTCTCCCTCTGCCATCACTATAACAAGACAGGTGTTAATGATAATGACAGCCCAGGTGACGAGCCTTATCGCTCTCCCTCTCCCGCAGACAGACACGTGACCACGCCCCCATCCCCACAGCGTTTTATTTAAAGTTATGTGTGTGACACAATCAGAATTTTTTTCTTTAGGACGGACAGAAATGTATGTTTTTTTGCAGTTTTCTGTAGAGGTAAATATATCGGTGTTACCAATTCATTGGTGCATATAGTTGCTTTTTGGAATAATCGATTATCTGCAAATATCTGTCGATAATTGCAGATAGATAAAATAAGAGTCTCTGGTGTGTTTTGCGCTTGTTAATACATAAAAGTCCTGCGTTATGTACCAAATGTTATTTTTTTTCTGGTTATTATTAGGATTTTGGTTGAACAAATAAACTGCATCTGGGATTTTATTCATTTTGGACTCACCATAATAAAGAAAGAATACAAATAAATACAAATAAATCAATTTGAAAAACTATCGGCCGATTAATCGGTTATCGGCCTCTCACCACCTTAGTTATCGGTCAGCCTCTAATTTTCTGTAAAGTTGGTCACAGATTGACACTTTTGTGCAATGATTTGAATGAGTTTTTCAAATAATTCTATTACTCTGGTATCAACTTTTCCAAATAAACACGCCCCTAAAACAAAAACTGTCATTGGTCACTTTACATGTCAGTCAGACATCTCTGATAGTCAAAAGTCTGGCTATGTGAGACTAATATATTTTTTACAATCTCCATTGAATGCAAAAGAGAAAAATCGTACATACTTTAAACAGGATTCTTTCCTTCATAAATTAAATAATTTCACCAGCTCATCAGCGTTCATTCTGTTAGATGAAACACGCAGCTATTTCAAAGCCCATACACATCACACACAAACACTGTTCATTGGCAGGTTTATGTGGGAAAGTCAGATCGCTCTGAGCTCTTGACATTTCTGAGCCGGGTCTTTTACACTTTTACAAATGTGTGAAACTGGAGCCAGTAAAGCGTCCTACTTAGGGTGCTTAACAGTGCTTGAATGAATGCGGTCCATTCTTCCACTACTGTCGTATTGTTGTAAAGGGCCAGACACACACACACACACACACACACACACACACACACACATACACACACACACACACACACACACACACACATGCACATGCGCACATGCGACAGAGAAACAACTCTTTCTGTAAAACACATATGACCTGCTGCTATGTTTTTGTCTTTAATCAAACCCCTGTGTCATTTCAGTAGCTGCCTACAGTATATTTATACTATTTTCTTCTGGATAGATTCATTGTTGGTGATTGTGAGGTTGTATTTGTATTTTGTCTTGTTAGCGTTTTTAGTAATTATGAGGGTTAATCTGGTCAAACAGTATTAACATCATGTGATCCCATGTACACATACGTGGACGTTGTGTTTTGGATTTGCTATATGCAACGCATAGTTTAATTTCATTTAAACTGACTGATCTCAGTTCAGGAGACTCTGTGCTGTCAGTAAAGGGTTAAACTTTCATTGTACAGAGTCATGTGACCAAACAACATGGCGCTGATCACAGCGGAGTTTGTTTTTGGGAGAAACGCCAACAAAACTATATCTGGTAAGAAACCTCATTACGTTTTTACATTGAAACCTGTTTGAGTCAAAAGATTAGAGTCTCTAGTTTCATACGATATGCTGTTTTTAAAATTTGAGTGATTTATCAGGAAATGACACGCTGTTAAACACAATGTCCACTAGTGTGGACAATAGCACAAGAGTTTCATTAGAAATCCTGTATTTACTGAACATTATCACACTGAGAAAATGTTTCAGTGAGTCTTTATATGGAGTTAGGATGAAAATAAGGTGCATTTCAAACTGTTCTGAGACCAGTGCAGACAGACAGCACACTGGAGGTTAAGTCATTCACTAAATAGGGAGCAAGGGAGCATCCTATAGCTCTCTATGCAGTTAAGTGCATTCACTCCTAAAATCTGATCAAAAGTTCAGTTTCAGGCTGCAGATGATGTTTGGATCACTCAACATGTTTGACCGACATGTGACAATGATAATCAGTACATAGATTCAGAAGTGGAAGTGACCCATTGACCTTCTGTGGAAAATCTGTTTATGGTTTAAACAAGTGACCAGAACCAGAAACACAACAGATAAAGGAAAAGTCAATACAGGCCAAAGAAACATGGATGATGTATTTGATAAATAGCAAATTACAATCGGGTTGTCCCATGTCAAATCAACCAACTTTCTGAAACTTCCCAAATTGAAATGTTTAATTTTGTTAATACTTTTTCTGTAGAAACATAAACATAAATGTAAATATGAAAAGCCATGAATCAATATTTACAGAGTAATCCAGTATGTTGTAGAAGGGGGTCAAAATGGCAATATTCACCTATGTATGATTTTGGAGCAAAACTACTGGTCAAACAAATAACATTAGAAAGGTGTCAGCATCATGATTTTATTTGTACACAGAGATTGGTAGATCTATTACTAAAATCAGTTGACTTTAGCAATCCTTGTTGCATTATCTGCCAATGGTGAGAGTCCAAATATGGGAAAAAGCACTTTTTGTGTTCTTTTTCCAAAGTTGGCATGCCTGTAACTCAAGAAGTGTGAAAGATATCTTAATATCCTTTTAGATTCTGATTCAGAACAAACTTTTCTTTTTATATCTGCATTTTTAAGGCCCTATACGATTACATCCCAGAGATATGGGGCTCTTAATGTGGCTCCATCCAGAAATTTTACAATGGTCGAAAACTAAATGTGGGTTAAATGGTATGAAACTAGTTTTTCCTGTCCAACAAAACAAAAGCCTGAAGTACAAATACTGTTGAAACTACAAGTGTACCTTAACTGTCTAAAAGTACAATAATTTTATAATGATTAAAAAATGACTATTAACTACTAATAAAATGACAATGTCAAAATTCAGTTCTATTTTGATATCAAATTCATTCGTACAAGAGAAGAGTGTGTCCAATACTGTCACTGTGAGTGTTAGAGCCATTAGACAGCACTAATCGATCACTGAATCAGATCTGCCCTGTGTTCAGGCCCTCAAGCATTAATTGATCATTTAATTAGTTCAGACTGATTGTCATGAGGTTTCCATGTCAACGGCATGCTGGGATTAATACAGACTTTCCATTCGGTGGTTGTGATGAAGAGCAGGACAGAGTCTGACATGAGGAGAGCTTGTGGGAAAACAGACCGATGATTTGATTCTGCCACATTTTAACAACAAAAACTGAAGAAATCTGTTCCAAATGGATCTGTTGAGGGACTTTTAAGCAACATAAATACAAGCGTGTTTGCTGTGTGCATTTTCCATTCCTTTTTTGATTTGTAACTAGTAGCACCTAATAAACATACAAAAAAATAAATATTTTTCTAGAGCAAATAGTTTTCCTAATAATGTATGTCCACATATGTGTACAGCGGGACTAAGTTCTGATATTTTAAAGAACTCTAAGCTATAGAAAGTCTGATTTCTTAAATCAAATTGTTTATGATGTTTCCAGGAATGTTGATTATTCATGTTTTTGGATGTTAATCATAAATTAGCATAATTAATTCAGATTCAAAGTAATGTCCAGCATCATCCAATCACTGTCAATCATGTTAAAATAAAATGATACATTATAAATTCTGAATCTATGTACTGATTATCATTGTCACATGTCTGTCAAACATGTTGAGTGATCCAAACATCATCTGCAGCCTGAAACTGAACTTTTGATCAGATTTTAGGAGTGAATGCACTTAACTGCATAGAGAGCTATAGGATGCTCCCTTGCTCCCTATTTAGTGAATGACTTAACCTCCAGTGTGCTGTCTGTCTGCACTGGTCTCAGAACAGTTTGAAATGCACCTTATTTTCATCCTAACTCCATATAAAGCCTCTGAAAGACACATTTTCCACTCTGGCAGCTGCATTTTGAACCAACGGAAGTTTATTTATTGATCTTGCTGGACATCCTCCCAGTAATGCATTACAATAATCTAGTCTTGAGGTCATGAACACATGAATTAGTTTTTCGGCATCAGCAACAGAGAGCATGTGTCGTAATTTAGCAATATTTCTCAGGTGGAGGAATGCTGTAATACAAACATTGGACATGTGATTTTCAAAGGACAGATTGGTATGAAATATAACACTTAAGTTCTTTGCTGTTGATGATGATGTAACAGTACATCCATCAAGAGACAAATGATATTTTAGCGGCTTATTTTTAGATGTTTTTGGTCCAATAACTAGTACCTCTGTTTTGTCGGAATTGAGTAGTTGGAAATTTCTGGCCATCCAATCTTTGATTTCATTGATACACTCTGTTAATTTGGAGAATTGTGAAATTTTGTTAAGTTTTGAAGAAATATAAAGTTGGGTATCGTCGGCATAACAGTGGAAACTTATTCCATGATTCCTGATAATATCTCCCAGGGAAAGCATATATAAGGAGAAAAGCAGAGGCCCTAAAACTGATCCCTGTGGCACTCCATACTAATCATTTATTTGATTTGACAGTTCCTCATTTATACAAAGAAAATGGTAGCAGCCTGATAAATAGGACCTAAACCATGCTAATGCAAGTCCACAAATGCCAACATAATTCTCCAGCCTATTCAAGAGAATATCGTGATCTATCGTGTCAAAGGCAGCACTAGGCAGCACTGATAAATCACTAAAATTTTTAAAATGGCATATCGGATGAAACTAGAGACTCTACTTTTTCGATATAAACAGGTTTAAATGTAAAAATGTTTTTTTTTTTTTTTTTTTTTTTTTTGCTGTTTCTCCCAAAGACAAACTCAGCTGTGATCGGCGCCATGTTGTTTTGTCACATGACTCTGTACCTTGAAGGTTTAACCATTTATTGACAGCGCAGAGTCTTCTGAACTGTAATCAGTCGGTTTAAATTCATTTAAATTATGTGTTGCTTATAGCGAAGCCAAAATACAATGTCCACGTATGTGGACGTGGGGCAGCGTGAGATTAAACTGTTCCCAGTGTGCCGCTCACAGCGTGAGACACTGAAAAAAGCAGTCACAAATGTCCTTCTAGTGCATGCTTACGTAAATGAACAATTAAGTAGCAAAGATGGTTTCAAGAATGTGACTGCAGATCTGCATCATCCCCATGACAACATCAATTAGACTGTCTTAATGTTAACTACTCTGGTTTTGATTATGGGGTGTGTGTTTGTCTAATGTAGTAACACAACAGCAGATGTGGATTATTAGAGCACTGCTGCTGTTGCCTTCGGTGCAACAAACAAGAAAATTTGCATCTATTAACCTGCAGAACTCTGTGTTCAGAATAATTGCATTATTAAATCTATTACCTGATCTTCCCTTTTTAAACTGTAGGATCAAATAAAAGCTTTGCCCTTTCTTATAATGGAAAAACGTTGGTCAAAGAAAATGGAATTTGTGACAATGATTTATAACTGTGAAATCTGAAAACAGCACAAGAGCCTCTGGACACAAACAAATGAATCTGTTTTCACATCACACTCAGATACACAACATGTTTTATGGGGTTTGGATGAGGAGAGTTTGGTTTGGCGTTTCATACTTTGTTCATATTTGTCCTATAAATATATAAATATATCAGGATGATAAAAGACAATCTGACAAACACCGCTTTCTTTCCTGTGTTGACGTATCTTTTACCAAAACAGAAAGTTGGGGTGGGGCATACGGTATGAAAGGACTCATCTTTATGTGTGTTTTTGCTACTTGCAAGGTAGTTTATTCACAATATAACAAGCCTTCTTGTACCGTATTGCTTAAAAATGGGAGGCAAATTCCCATTCTAGAGCGCTTTTGTTTGGGGAAACATTTGTACAAGCCCCTGTTAACAAGATTATATTTTCCTGTAAAAGAAAGACTGTACATGTTACATTTGAACTAAAAGACACAAAACTTCATGGGTTCTTTATAGATGTTCTCTTCTATTTAATGGCAGAGTGATTGTTCAAACTGTAAATGAAAGTGTCAGTGTTAGAAACGGATCCTCACTTGATTCTCACTCACATGCACGCAAGAATGTGACAGAAACGCAAGATAAATCAGTGCGACCGCCAAAACTGCACCATTACATTTCTGCATTCTGTTACGCCACATGAGACGACGACACCAGAAAATACACACCGAGACAGAGATAGAGAGGTTATTTTCTGAGGTCGCATCTCATTGTTGTGTCGGACAGGAAGTTAATGGAATCGGATGATGAATGGATGACTCACACATGCACAAAAACACCATCAGCTCATAAAAGACACACACTAGCATACCAATTTACTCAATACTGCACTGTATGTATACTGTCTACTATTTTTACAAATAGTATGTGAAACTGATTGCATTTAGCAATGCTGAATGTTTCAAAGAGTAGCTCACTGTAATGCCATCACATTCGGGCTGCCACCCTCCCAGGATTTTCCAGGATCGTCCCGGTTTTTGGCCATCGACACGTTCACACATATGAATCCTTGTTTATAGCACACTATGCAAGGAGGAGAATCAAACACATTCTCATATGAATCATAAAGTCTGATTCATTTTAGTGAACTGATTTGTTCGGATGATTGAGATTTTACCCTTTTGTGCGAACAATCCTTTAAACTTTAGTCTACTTACTATAATGCTTTAATGTTCTGGAAAACATGTACAGAAATAACAAGAAAGTCCTTCCTTTTATAATGCCCAACAATCCAAAAAATTAATAAAAAAAAGCCTGTTTTTTAAGATTTACGCATTTCAATTTCATAACAAAATTCCATCAAAATAAATCGAGTAATCTTTAACAAAATAATAAAATTAAAAAAACTAAATATTTTATGTTTTATTTAATTTGGTTAAAGATTACTCAGTTTATTTTGATGGAATTTTGTTATGAAATTAAAATGCATATTTAAAAAACGGGGCCACTATGTTCCATTGCTCACATAAAGGTGTTTGCACGATTTTTGCCGTACTTTTACGACTTTTTGTAAACAACTAAACTTAACAAATGAGCAACTTAACAAATAAATAAATTCATCTTTAGGTACATTTTCAATGGCAACAAACTTAAGTGCTTCTCTTTCATCATGTGGCCTTGTTTTTTTTTTTGTGGCAATTTATTTATTTATTTGTTAAGTTGTTGCTCACGATGATGTCACAGTGACATCATTTAGTTGTTTACAAAAAGTCATAGAAGTATACAAAAAATAGTGCAAACACCTTGAAGATATGAGCAATCAAACATAGTGGCTTTTTTTTTTTTTTTTTGGGGCCACCCTGTAATTTCCATATCAAACAAGAAGTAAACAATCATAAATAATATGTTTTATTACTTGCATGACATTTTTCTGTCATTGATCAGGTAACCATCACATGACCTCATCACATTGAGAGATGTCCTTGGAAGTAAATTAGTTAGTTATTTTGTTGTATTTTTATTCAATGTTGTGGATGATGAACATTATGAGGTCATATGACAATTGTGTAGTATACTACAATTTGAAATGTTTAGCGTGTAATATTCCCTGCTCTTTCACATACTATTTAAAAAAAATAGTAGTATGCAGTATGTATTAAATAGAAAGCTAGCACTCCATTTTGTGATAATAAATTGAAGTTGATTTACTGCAGGAGAGTCATTAATCACCCCAGCGGTCAGGGGCTGTTTATGATCTAACAAATAATGAAGACAGAGTTTGTAACTGTGAGCCACAACAGTCTGTGCTTGAGTCGATCAGATGCTGGATAACATTGGGGTAACGCTCAGATTCCTGCCAGGACATTTTAAGTGAAACCAGATGAAAACAGAGATACTTTACATAACAGATCAACAGCAGAGGAAGTAAATTCATTCACACTCATTTCTGAACATGTGAAATAGTTTCATCTGTCATCGGCCTTTAAAGGAATAGTTCACCCAAAAAAATAACAATTTCTGATTATTTACTCACTCTCATGTCGTTCCAAACCTAAATGTGGATATTTTTTCCATGAAATACATTTGAATATAATCATCATTATGCATCTAATGCCACACAACAACAGTTTATAGTAATAAAGGACATACAATTACCATAAAAATATCACAAAAGCGGTCCATATGACTCGGTGG
>NC_059388.1:32573222-32588222 GCF_019703515.2 Myxocyprinus asiaticus | reverse complement strand
ATGAGCTGTGGAATAATTTCTTCACGTACTATTTTAAAGAAACAGTACACATAAGAGTGTATAGTATGTACTGTGCAGTATTCATTGAGGAGTAAGCTAGTATTTGAGTATTTGTGATTTTTCTGTAACAAGTCAGCCAGTGGAATTCTGTTGATGTTTGAGCCGATTATAAGTGAATAAACGGAAGAAAGCATCTGTATATCTCTCATCAACAGATGTGACAGGGTCACATGACCTCAGAGGGACAATATGCCCATGTGTTTACACAGATGGGCTTTTATGACAGTAAATGACCTGCAGAGGTCACAGAGGTCAAAGCAGAGCTGCACACCTGTGTCAGTGATCACACCTGAGAGCTGCTAATAAACCGTAGTGTGTGTTTTCACAGAGTCCACGTATCGACATCAAGCGAATATTGACGATGAAACAGTCAGCATGGAGATTCTAGACACGGCCGGACAGGTAACAGAACACAAACAGATAAATAAACAGTTGCAAAGTGTTTGTTCACTTCAGTCACAGCTATAAATACACAAATGAACACAAATGAAGATTTTTAGAATAATTTTTCAGCTCTGTAGGTCCATACAATGCAAGTGAATGGTGACTAGAACTTTGAAGCTCCAAAAAGCACATAAATGCAGCATAAAATAAGATTCCAGTGGTTTAATCCATGTCTTCTGAAGCGATATGATAGGTGTTAGTGAGAAACAGGTTAATATTTAAGTCCTTTTTACTTTAAATTCTCCTCCCTGCCCAGTTGGTGGTGAAATGCACGAAAAATGCAAATCGCCAAAAATAAGCCAAGAAGAATGTGAAAGTAAAAGTGGAGATTTATAGTAAAAAAGTACTTAAATATTGATTTTTGATATTGGTTTCTCACTCACGCCTATCATATCACTTCAGAAGACATGGATTAAACCACTGGAGTCGTATTGATTACTTTTATGCTGCCTTTATGTGCTTTTTGGAGCGTCAAAGTTCTGGACACCATTGACATGCATTGTATGAAACTACAGAGCTGAAATATTCTTCTAAAAATCTTCATTTGTGTTCAGCAGAATAAAGAAAGTCATACACATCTGGGATGACGTGAGGGTGAGTAAATAATGAGATCATTTAAATTTTTGGGTGAACTATCCATTTAACGGTTTGGCTCTTTTTGGTCTCACTACACTGGTGTTTATTTCTGTCTTTGTTTTGGTTGTGGAATATTTCAGCACAGCTGAGTTTCAGGGTTCTTGTGCTTTTTAGTGCGTTGAAAAAATGCATGTTACACTAGATCAAGACTTTAGAGAAGAATTATTTTCAGTCTAAGTCATAATAACCAAGGAAAGTGAGACTTTTTGTTGATATCCGTCACTCATTTCCCATCTGTTCATGCGGAGACATTTTGCCTGATCTTGAAAGTTACTGTTGTACATGTGCAGTTATTCTTTTTTTTTAATCCCCTTTTCTCCCAATTTGGAATGCCCAGTTCCCACTACTTAGTAGGGCCTCGTGGTAGTGCGGTTACTCACCTCAATCCGGGTGGTGGAGGACAAGTCTCAGTTGCCTCCGCTTCTGAGATCGTCAATCCGTGCATCTTATCACGTGACTCGTTGTGCATGACACCGCGGAGACTCACAGCATGTGGAGACTCATGCTACTCTCCACGATCCACACACAACTCACCACACGCCCCATTGAGAGCGAGAACCACTAATCACGACCACGAGGAGGTTACCCCATGTGACTCTACCCTCCCTAGCAACCGGGCCAATTTGGTTGCTTAGGAGACCTGGCTGGAGTCACTCAGCACACCCTGGATTCAAACTCGCGACTCCAGGTGTGATAGTCAGCGTCAATACTCGCTGAGATACCCAGGCCCCCATGTGCAGTTATTCTTGAACATTACAGTCCTTAAATGGCCAAATACTGATCAGTGTTTTCAGAATGTGCAGTTCAAGTCAACATGAAATCAAAACACATACTCCTGGTGTTTTTGTGATGCATTCATCAGTGCATGTTATTCTAAAGAAATAAAATGTCTTAGTAATCTTTCAACTACTGTAAAAGTAATAACTCCGGATATCAACCAGATCATGACATTCTCTTGTTCCTCAGGAGGATCTTCTGCAGAAGGAGGGTCACATGCGCTGGAGTGACGGCTTCATCCTGGTGTATGACATCACAGACCGCGGGAGCTTCGAGGACGTGGCTCCTCTCAAAGTTCTTCTGGATGAGGTGAAGAGACCCAAACACGTCCCACTGGTCCTGCTGGGAAACAAAGCGGATCTGGAACACGCCCGACAGGTCGCCACGGAGGAGGGCGAGAGGCTCGCTGCGGACATGGCCTGCGCGTTCTACGAGTGTTCAGCGTGTGCGGATCAGGTGGGCACGGGTGGAGGCGTGGCTGAGGCTTTCTACGAGCTGTGTCGCGAGATTCGCCGTAGACGCGCCGTACAGGGCAAAACACGCCGCAGGAGCTCCACGACACACGTCAAACAAGCCATTAACAAGATGCTCACCAAGATCAGCAGCTAGAGAGCTTTGACAGCTGAGAAGTTCATTAACAATCGCTGACATTTTTTAAAGGGGTCATATCACGAGGAATCAAATATTCCTTGACCTTTTAAAATAAGAGTTCATTAAACATACTGTAACTTTCAGAACCCAAAAAAAGCATTTATTAAAAACTAAACCATAAAAATAACTCGTTCTGAACTTCTGACTTCAGATGAACTCATGCTCACCCACATTTACACATCAATTATGCCTATTTAAGTAATAAGGATGAAATATCATAGACACAATTATTCCTACACAGCAGAAGAACTGATGATAAAGGGCGTTGATACACCCTCAGTGAATTTTTTTGTTCTTTGCTCAAAGCTACAAAGAACGTTGAAACAGTCAAGTAACAGTGTACTGTTTGCGAAAATTCGTACACCAGGACCAGCATTTAGAGAAGCATTTAAATCAGACACATGCTGTCAAACAGGAAAAGATGTTTTAACAACTTGACGGTGCTTTAAAATAATATATATGCAGTAGATAATGTGTAATTTGTCATGTTTACATTCTGCATTCATGGCGTTAATGCTAACGCTAACATACTATAGGCTATGTAGTCATAATATGCTTCAGTTACTATCTGTAATAGCATTATTTGATTTTTTATGTGAAAATAATTCACGTATGATGATGAAAACGTTTTTTATACATGTTCTTTAAGAAATACACTGATTACATTAAGAAAGTGTTTAACAGGCAGGACAAGGTGTTCTTGAAAGTTTGTGCTAGTAAACTGTTTTGAGGGCCAATGACGTGGCGCTAATTTTTTGGTCCAGATCATCTCCAATACACCTCTTCTATGATTAACAAGTTCAAAGTAATTTTTATGTTTTTTCCAGGGGCTTAAAATAAAAAATGTCATGTGGTGTAACCATCCAGAGACAGTAAAAGAAAATCAAAAATTCAAAAGCTGAAATACTTGAAAAAAGAAATGTTGGTGCATTCAAGTCATGTTGGAATGATCGTATTTATGAGTTGAACGCACATGAACGGCACCACAATTACGAGTGGGAAACTCAGGATTTTCTTTGATCCCTGACTTTCTGAGTTGGATGTGTGTCGATTTAAGAATCATGGAGGAAGCAAATTGTTATTGGTAATAATTCATTTTTACTTGAGGATTTGGACTGTGCAGTTTAGTTTGTATTAGAGGCAGACCCAGGTGCGTAGATTCCAGGGGGGATGCAAGTACAACTCCCCCATTATTGATACCATGATCAGTGTAAACATGGGTAAATGCTTTACATTGCAACCCCCTAATGTTCAAGCCAAATCTACACACTTGGGTAGACTGATATATCGGTTTTACATATTAATCGGTGCCGATAGTTGCTTTCTGGAACTATCGTTATTGGCAAAAAACCTCTGCCGATAGTTGCCGATATTCTTTTATTGCTCATTCATATCTATTTATATTTAATAATAATACAGGCTAGAGGTAGACCGATATATCGGTTTTACTGATTAATCAGCACCGATAGTTGCTTTTTGGAACTATTGTTTATCTGCAAAAATCTCTGCCGATAGTTGCCGATATTTCTTTATTGCTCATTCATATCTATTTATATTTAATAATAATACAGGCTAGAGGTAGACCAATATATCAGTTTTACTGATTAATCAGTGCCGATAGTTGCTTATTGGAACAATCGGTTATCTGCAAAAATTTCTGCCGATAGTTGCAAATAGTTTTTTTATTCCCCATTAATATCTGTTTATATTTAATAATAATTCTGGCTAGAGGTAGATTTATTTTAAATTTTTTTTATTTTTTTTTTCTCCCCAATTTGGAATGTTCAATCCCCATTGCGCTCTAAGCCCTCGCGGTGGTGTAGTAACTCGCCTCAATCCGGGTGGCGGAGGACGAATCTCAGTTGCCTCTGCGTCTGTGACCGTCAATCTGCGCATCTTATCACGTGGCTTGTTGAGCATGTTACTGCGGAGACATAGCACGTGTGGAGGCTTCGCGCTATTCTCCGCGGCATCCACGCACATCTCACCACACGCCCCACTGAGAGCAAGAACCATATTATAGCGACCACAAGGAGGTTACCCCATGTGACTCTACCCTCCCTAGCAACTGGGCCAATTTGGTTGCTTAGGAGACCTGGCTGGAGTCACTCAGCATGCCCTGGATTCAAACTCATGACTCCAGGTGTGGTAGTCAGCGTCAATACTCGCTTAGCTACCCAAGCCCCCCCAAATTATTATTAGATTAAAAAAAAAATCAACTTTGGACAACCATATTTGTCAACGACCCTTGAACCACCGCAACAAACTCCTTCTTTTTGGCCAGATTTAGTTCGAAATTACATCACACCCATTTTCAATTAGATTTTGTTAGATGTATATTGCCGCCTTAAAGAGTAAAATGTGGTGACGTGTGTAAAAGCTTGCACTGTTTGTGTGTGTGTGTGTGTGTTTGTGTGTGTGTGTGTGTGTGTGTGTGTGTGTGTGTGTGTGTGTGTGTGTGTATGTGTGTAGCATCTGCCGCTCTGCAGATCCTTCTGAAGAATGTTCAAGATCCAAGATCAAGATCCCTGATCATTTCAGTCTGATCTGAACAGTTTCAGCACAGATTGTCTGTCATAATGTAATGCAGCTGTTATTAAAGGATGAGACAGTTCAAGCTATATTGAACCCGACAACAAACATGCAGCTCGTGTATAAACGCATAAAAGTGCTGTTACTCATTTCATATGTGAAAAGGATGTTTCTCAAAGACACAATGGCAAAAAAAAAAAAAAAGCTGCACATTTTATTGTAATGGTCAGAGAGAGGGTAAAAAATGGCCACAAAACAAACTTTACTAACACTATAAATGGACCTCAGGGAAAGAAAGTAAACAAAAACGATGATATGACCCCTTTAAAGTTCTGACAGAAGCGTTACATAACCTGCACAACGTGCCTCATGCTTTATTGTTTGGATGCAGTATGACCGTGTGTGTTCATATTTTTCTGCATTGTGGCGTGTGTACTCTCAATTTTTTCCACAGTTTGAGGCCTCCAGTTGTATATTTGTTCTCGCAGCTGAATCGAATGATTTCGTGAAATGTCAACAGTGATATCAGCGTCACAGTTCGCTGCGCTGCAGTCCAGTCCTCATTCAACACATGTTGACTTTAGAGAAACATTTCAAGCCGAAACATCGGCCATCCAATAAACCGCTATCATCATTCATAATCATGGCATTACGACATCAAACACAGATGCCTGATGTTGGAATGTCTGTCTGCATTTTTCTGCATGTTGTTACAGATGTTATCTCATATAAGAACTCTCCTCTCATTGGCTCAGAGAATCTGAGGGCCATCAGGGACCAAAATGGTCATATTTGTCATGTTTTTCTCCTTTGAAGCCATTACTCACCGTCACAAACACGTGTAAACAAATGTATATTTCTCCCTGTATGACTTAAGAGTTCTATTGTCAAAAGATGTGTACAGTATATATCTAAAACATGCCATGTTTCTGTACAGTGTCTGATACTGTAGAAGGTATTCTTTCACTGTTTGCTGAGCACACAGACTCGAGCGCTGTGCAATAAAGAACGTGTGTAAATGTCTTTGAATGACTATGAAAAGAAGATCACTGCTGGTTTGTGTTTGTCTCTGCTTCCCTGTAAATGAACAGACACACATTGAAACACTTTGGTTGTGTTGGAACAGCACACTACTGTACCTCAGATGACCAACAACATTTGCCAACATGTGCAGCATGTGTCAGGTGTAGTCTTGTGTGTGTCGGGTATGTCGTGTTCAGATGGAGGATAATTACACTCGTGTGTCTGAGAATAGAAGTGACACAAAACCACAAACTCAACATCACTGTCCAAAACCAGCAGATCTCAGCTGACACACACACACACACACACACACACACATTGTTAGAGTACAGTTATGAGTGTGAATATTTACTGTTTAATTCAAGACATGCTTTCTGACACTCAGAACTGTGGCTTATATTAATGGACCCTTGTTACAGATCAATGACACGTTTCATGCTTTATTTCAGTAGTTTGCAAGTTAATGTAATCCTGCTTAGAGGATAGTGTAAACGTTTGTGGCTCGCTGTCCTGGGCTTGGCCTGAGCACAAATATCCCCCCCCCACCCCGACTTGGAGTAGTTATTAAGAATAGGTAGGAGGGGGGTCTGGGTAGCTCAGCGAGTATTGACGCTGACTACCATCCCTGGAGTCACGAGTTCAAATCTAGGGCATGCTAAGTGACTCCAGCCAGGTCTCCTAAGCAACCAAATTGGCCCGGTTGCTAGGAAATGTAGAGTCACATGGGGTAACCTCCTCGTGGTCACGATTAGGGGTTCTCGCTCTCAGTGGGGCACGTGGTAAGTTGTGCATGGATCACGGACAGTAGCATGAGCCTCCAAATGCTGTGAGTCACCACGGTGTCATGTACAGCGAGCCAGATTGACTGATCTCAGAAGCGGAGGCAACTGAGACTTGTCCTCCGCCTCCCGGATTGATGTGAGTAACCGCGCCACCACGAGGATCTACTAAGTAGTGGGAATTGGGCATTCCAAATTGGGAGAAAAGGGGAGGTGGAGGGATGCTGGAAGACTTGATGCCATGTAGAGGTAAGCGGCTGTTTATATATGCTCACTCAGGTGATGTGATTGGTCGGATTAAATTACCTTGCTCCTCCCAAAACTTGTTTATAAAACTCCATTTCAGTAGTTCGCAAGTTAATGTAATCCTGCTTATATACAGGACAGAGTAAATGCTCGCTGTCGATGGGCGAAGGGCTTGAGGCTTGACCTGAGCACAAATACCCCACAAAAGATGCGAGCTGTTGTCTATGGAGTCTTGTATTTGAGATGAAGTATTTTACGATACCTCTTGCATTTGAGACAAGACAAAATATTTATGATAACTTTTGTACACCCCAAAAAGAGCGTGGAGCGATGAAATGAGTTTGGGGAAGGGGGAGGCACTTGCTGAGCCCTGTGAGAGGTGGGCAGAGATGCCAAAGTATGATAGAATGAGCGGGGGTTGCTAGTGGAGGCAGCTTCACACTAGGGTCCACTTGGGGGATAGGAAACTGGGAGGTATAGAATAGGTAGAGATGGAGAATGAAAATTAGGTGGAAACACTGAAAAGACAGTGGAGCTTGCGGCTGCATAGAAAAGCGCTGGAGGGATCATTACGCCCGAATGCAGGGGCCACCCCTGCATTAGGGCCAGGTTGCCCCGGAAGGAGGCAAGAATTCTAGCTGCCCGGATTAACCTTCCTAAGTCTCCCCCCAGGCTTGGTGAGTTCGACGGATGGGCCTGTCCAGCAAACGGGTGAACCCCGGGGGAAGGGGCCCGGTGGCCGCTCGAGCAGGCGAGCCCAACCTGTGATCGACCGGATGCTCTCACTGCATTCGACCGGGAGAGTTCTCAGAGATTCGAACGGGAGAGCCCACAATACAAATAAATGTGAATGGCTCTCTCAGCATTCAGAACAGGAGAACCCTCACTGCGGCTTGAATGGGAGAGCCCTTGTGGATTGCATTGGTGGAGTCAGGCCTGCCCGAGTGGAGGCGTAAATCCTAGCCACTTGGGCAGGTCACCCGGAGTATAGGAGTGGATCCTAGGCACTCGGGATGACCGCAGCCTCTCCTCCTGTCAATAGGGGGCCCTCATGGGGATATAAAATATACCATTCTGGAATATTTTCTATGTTTTTTGTATATTGATGATTTTTTGATGGGGCAAATGGAGCAAGCATGAGCTCCTCCACAGAAATTGCAGATACTCAGGAAGTGGTATAGTGATTTGTGGCATCCGAAGTCATTGAAATGATTGCATATTTGTTTACCTGCTAAATATCTTACTGATCTTCCATGGTAGGCTTTGATGGAAGAATTTGACGGGTTGCTGCTGGGTTGGGGAACATAGTTAGTGGGTTTAATATCCATGGTGGCGGGTTGAGGGGTTGTTATTGAAGGGCAAGACGTGGTTTGGTATTCAGTTGACCAACAGTCGGCACATGAGATGAATGTAAGTCCCAGGAACACTCTATTAAGTCTAAATCTAGCACTCCCCAGAACTGACATTGGTTCCACTGTGCTACTCTAGCTGCACATTTAGCTGAAAATAGTTTGTGGTATGTGAAGAAGTGACTTCCTCCATAAGATGAAGTGATAGTTCAGTGATGATGGATAGATAATCATTGAGCTTGTGCTGTCTGTGTGGGAACGTGGAGCATATAACTTTGGTATAACGGGCGAAGGCGATGCAAAATTCGGTGAAGGTGAGCATGCGGGAAACTTTGCGGGAAGGATTTTTAAGGTTAACAGAGAACTCGCTGCAGTCTATGGTTCCGATCGTATCATGAGGGATTTTTGAAAGTAAAGAAGAAAGGTCTATATCCGCACCTGCTTGAATTTGAGAGCGTAGATGTTTGGAGACTGGCAGAGGTTCTGAAACTGCAGCGTTTGGAGGAATAGCGAGAGGTATTGCTGTCTGCAGTGTAAATGAAGGCAAGCGATCTGGGAAGTCTGGAAAAGGATTTGGGACCGGATTCACTTGCTGAGTCAGCCTTGCACAAGGAATTGTTCCGGTGTGGGTGTGATTAGAATGATGAATAGAAGGGGGATAAAGTAAAGAAGGGAATGGGTCTGGAGCGGGGTTGACCGGCATAGGCAGCCTCACACGGAAATCTGCTCCAGTGGCCCATGGATAGAAAGGAGTAGAGGGGAAGCTGGATGCAGGAGGAATGGTTTGTCTGCAAAAGGCAGAGGCGTATGGAAGAGCTGATTTTGAGGGATGCGGGCGATAGCCTGTATGAGCAGTGGAAAATTCAGAGGACAGATGATTGGCTTGCTGCATGAAGGGAGATGGGATTGTAAAAAAATCCATTATTGGGTGGAGATTTGCATTGGAAGCTTGGAGAGGGAGAGAGGGGGGTGGAGGAAGGGATAGTGACATGTGCTGCATGACTGGAGGCTCTGCGCAATCGCCGACCTTCGGTGTTTACCTCCGGGTGTATGTTGCCACGGAGCTGGATGGCTGAGGAAGGATTCCCGCAGATTTGGGGTTAGAGACTGCCGATTTTGGGCTTTTAGTGGGTGGAGATGGGGTAGGAGAAGTAGCTGAATCAGTACGTTTAGAGGTGACAAGCAGCTCGAAGAGCTGGGCTTTGTTTGCGCGCCTAGGGTACGTGATATCTGCGGTGGCTAGTGTGTGTCGTAATCCATTGAGGTCCATTTAGCTATGCTGAGATGGAATGGCAATCTGCCGTGCAAAAGGCATGCAATGAGGAGGAATGTGATGCTCTTGAGGGAGGGGGAGAAGTGATAATCCTGCGGCAGCGGAGGTTGAGGAACGGTGTTGGGGGAAGCAGAGATGATCCTGGGTTCGACGAGCTGTTGTGGGGAGTCTGGAGTGATGGAGAATTCATCATCGGAGGGGAACAGGTCGAGTTCCTAAGACATCTTCAAGTATGGGTGGGGCGTAATGCCGGAAGACTTGATGCCATGTAGCGGTAAGAGGCAGATAATATACGCTCACTCAGGTGATGTGAATGGTCGGACTAAATTATCTTGCTCCTCCCAAACCTTGTTTATAAAACTTCATTTAGCAACGTAAATCGAAATGAACTTTTTTATATTTAAATTTTTTTTTAAATTATGTGTACATTTATAACATTATATTTAGTGTTATATTACCCTGGCATTAATAAAATACAAATAAAACAACCCAGTCAACATTGCTGTGATGGGGTTTCCACGCGAATACGGGATGTTTGAGCATTTTAGCGCTTCAATATGGGAGGTGTCACCATCAAACCATGGGGGTGCAGGGATCAAACATTTGCAGCTTCAATACAGGACATGCTGCCTTTGATATGATTTCACTGCTCGATCATTTCACTGCTTAAATACAGTGGGACTCTATACAGTGTCAAGATAAAGTATGTGAACCTTTTGGAATTACCTGTATTTGTGTATAAATTTGATTTCACATCTGGTTAGCAGTAAAAAAAAATCTCAGTTACAATAATGAACAAACACAATCTGTTTTAACTAATAACTTGTAAATACTGAATACATCATTCAAACATTCACAGTGTAGTTTGGAAAAAGTATGTGAACCCCTAGGCTAATGACGTCAACAAAAGCTAATTAGTGTCAGGAGTTGGCAAACCTGGCATTCAACTGATGAAGCGAGATTGGAGGTGTGAGTTAGAGCTACTTTGACTCTCAAACATTTTGAGTTTGCTATTCACAAGAAGCATCTGCTGGACCATGCCTCACAAAAAAGAGATCTCAGAAGACCTATGATCAAGAATTGTTGCTTTGCATAAAGCTGGAAAGGGTTACAAAGTTATCTCTGAGAGTTTAGATATTCATCTGTCCACAGTTAGACAAATTGTCTATAAATGGAGATGATTTAGTACTATAGGTACTCTCACTAGAAGTGGCCGTCCAGTCAAGATGACTCAAAGGGAACACCGCAGAATGATCAATGAGGTAAAAAAAGAACCCTAGAGCAGTGGTCACCAATTAGCGGACCATGGTCTGACAACTCATCATGACAACTGTTACCCTATTTTATCGTTTTTACAGTTTCTAATTGCACAATGCATCAACACACACAGCTGTACACACCACAAGCACTCAGAGGTGTGGACAGCGCTGATCTTTCGACGCTTTTTCCTTTAATAGCACCGAATGCGCTTTATTCCTGCTCCGTGCACCTGTCCTCTCTACACGGCAATAGATGTGAGGCAGCACATGAGACACGGTTCTTTTAACAACAGGAGCAGAGACATACTGAGCAGCAATATAGATGGATACTGGCATCTCTTCACTTAAAACCTTCATGTGTCTGATATGACTCCAGTGGTTCAGCTAAACCAGGTTTGTGACAGTACAAGTTAACGTGGTGCCACCGTGCCAGAGTGCATGTATTTTTTTTTATCTCCTTTTCTCCCCAATTTGGAATGCCCAATATCCACTACTTAGTAGGCTCTCATGGTGGCGCGGTTACTCACCTCAATCCGGGTGGCGGAGGACAAGTCTCAGTTGCCTCCGCTTCTGAGATCATCAATCCGCGCATCTTATCACGTGACTCGTTGTGCATGACACCGCGGAGACTCACAGCATGTGGAGGCTCATGCCACTCTCCACGATCCACACACAACTTACCACACGCCCCATTGAGAGCGAGAACCACTAATCACGACCACGAGGAGGTTACCCCATGTGACTCTACCCTCCCTAGCAACCGGGCCAATTTGGTTGTTTAGGAGACCTGGCTGGAGTCACTCAGCACACCCTGGATTCAAACTCATGACTCCAGGTGTGATAGTCAGCATCAATACTCACTGAGATACCCAGACCCCCCCAGAGTGCACTTATAACCTTTTTTATCATCTGAATTTAGGTTTATTAATCAGCATATTATGATCCTTTCATAATAACAAAAAGATTTCAGAATAATTTCTGGCATCATGGCAAAGAAAGACAATGAAATTTAAATTTTAATTACTAGTACGTAGTCTAGTAGAGTTCTCTGCTTATGATAAGATGTTTCCATTATTTAACAGTCAGCCCATTTAGCTATAGCAAACAGAATTTTGAAGCTGCTCTGTTGTGATGTAAATTGCTTGATGTTAGTAAATTTTCACTTTAGGTAAAATATAATAATGGGCCATTCAGACATTTACATTTTCAAAAATGTCTCTCAGTGGACACCCTTGAACCCCGATGCATCTTTTCTCAGTCAAACGGCCATGTCCCATACATAGGTATCTGAATGTTAAAAAATAAATAACATAAATAAATAAATAAATAAACATATATATATAAATATTTTAATAAAATATTCAGACACAAAAACTGGACTGCTGTCATTCATCATCAAAATGAACAGTTGATCTAATCTTTTAATATTCATGTGCAAGTGCCCTCAACTAATGAACTTTATTAAATATTTTATTCCTTTGGTAGAAGATCCGTAAGACCCCAGTACTTTGGCTGTCTCTGTGCCTCCAGTGCCCTCATCTTTGCCCAGGGACTATTTTGACTGTTTAGGATTTCCTTTTCTTTTCTTTTACAAAGTACTTTTGCTGCCAATGTGGAAATTTATAATAACTATTCCAAAAAAAAAAAAGCATATTTCTTATATCAGTTCATAACCATACTGACTACTGACACTGTGTATGTTATTATTGTCCGGACCTTTGCTGGGAAGGAAATGCCGAGACCGGACCTCTTGGGACTTTGATTGATTTAGAGTGACAGATAAAGACTTGACGGTATCATTGGAACTGGTTAACATCTCTGTTCATGAGTCTACTATTTACCTTCTTCCTGACTTCTTCATGGTTGGCGCTATTACGGTGAGAGACTTCTTCTCGGATGCTCCACACTTCCGCTTAGTTGTTGTTATCAGCTAGACTAACGTTACTTGTGATGGCAAGCAGCGGAGGCTCTGAATGAATATGCACTGTTATAGGGTGTTATAACAACTACAGGTGGCTTTAAAACTACTGGAAAATTAATGTCACAATGAGGAGCCTATGATGACCATACGTCCTCTTTTCACGGACGTGTCCTCTTTTTCAAACCTTAGAAAGTGTCCGGTCGGGATTTCTAGAGTCCCTAAATGTGTGGGATTTGGCTGTTTTCATATTGAAGTGCTCAACCAGAAACGCGATTAAATCTAGCACATCATATACATGGATTCTCTCTCTCTGCGTGCTGTATGTCGGTGTGTGTCTCTCTCTTTCACATACACACATACAAGGCACGTGCAGAGAGCGCTAGAGCCCAGTTGAGTAAATTTACCATGTAAATACACTATATTGCCAAAAGTATTCGCTCACCCATCCAAATAATTGAATTCAGGTGTTCCAATCACTTCCATGGCCACAGGTGTATAAAATGAAGCACCTAGGCATGCAGACTGCTTCTACAAACATTTGTGAAAGAATGGGCCGCTCTCAGGAGCTCAGTGAATTCCAGCGTGGTACTGTGATAGGATGCCACCTGTGCAACAAGTCCAGTCGTGAAATTTCCTCGCTACTAAATATTCCACAGTCAACTGTCAGTAGTATTATAACAAAGTGGAAGCGATTGGGAATGACAGCAACTCAGCCACGAAGTGGTAGGCCACGTAAAATGACAGAGCGGGGTCAGCGGATGCTGAGGCGCATAGTGCGCAGAGGTCGCCAACTTTCTGCAGATTCAATCGCTACAGACCTCCAAAGTTCATGTGGCCTTCAGATTAGCTCAAGAACAGTGTGTAGAGAGCTTCATGGAATGGGTTTCCATGACCGAGCAGCTGCATCCAAGCCATACATCACCAAGTGCAATGCAAAGCGTCGGATGCAGTGGTGTAAAGCACGCCGCCACTGGACTCTAGAGCAGTGGAGACGCGTTCTCTGGAGTGACGAATCACGCTTCTCCATCTGGCAATCTGATGGACGAGTCTGGGTTTGGCGGTTGCCAGGAGAATGGTACTTGCCTGACTGCATTGTGCCAACTGTGAAGTTTGGTGGAGGGGGGATTATGGTGTGGGGTTGTTTTTCAGGAGCTGGGCTTGGCCCCTTAGTTCCAGTGAAAGGAACTCTGAATGCTTCAGCATACCAAGAGATTTTGGACAATTCCATGCTCCCAACTTTGTGGGAACAGTTTGGGGATAGCCCCTTCCTGTTCCAACATGACTGCGCACCAGTGCACAAAGCAAGGTCCATAAAGACATGGATGAGCGAGTTTGGTGTGGAAGAACTTGACTGGCCTGCACAGAGTCCTGACCTCAACCCGATAGAGCACCTTTGGGATGAATTAGAGCGAAGACTGCGAGCCAGGCCTTCTCGTCCAACATCAGTGTCTGACCTCACAAATGCGCTTCTGGAAGAATGGTCAAAAATTCCCATAAACACACTCCTAAACCTTGTGGAAAGCCTTCCCAGAAGAGTTGAAGCTGTTATAGCTGCAAAGGGTGAGCCGACGTCACATTAAACCCTATGGATTAAGAATGGGATGTCACTTAAGTTCATATGCGTCTAAAGGCAGATGAGCGAATACTTTTGGCAATATAGTGTATGTGTGATTGTGTACTCATCTATTCAGGGATTGCCGTCAAAACCGAATGTTCACGTGCAGTCTTTAGTGAGAAAGGGATTTACGTTAAGTAAACACAGACTGTTCACTCGTTTTGACTGTTGTTAGTTATATTTCAGTGCTTAGTAATGGGAATAAGCTGTGAACCAGAAGTCTGTAGCATCCGCATTGGAAGAATGCATGAAAACATTAAACAGGTATGGTGTCCATGGCAGGACATCATGAAGGAAGCCGCAACTTTCCAACAGAAACATTGCTGCACACCTGAAGTTTCCCAAAGACCACCTTGACACTCCACAACGCTACTGGGAAAATGTCTTGTGGACTGATGAAAGTAAGGTTGAATTATTTGGGAAGAACACGCAGCA
>NC_059388.1:32453222-32565722 GCF_019703515.2 Myxocyprinus asiaticus | reverse complement strand
CGATACTGTACAATATTAATCAAACCAAACAGACCAACATGAAATACTGAGTTTAGAATATTAATCATGAACATAATCTTACTTTATGTAAGAGTCCATCTATTAGTATTTTTTATAAAGTGTTAAGCTCATTTAAATGTTGTTTTTCATTCCAGTACATCAAGACAAACAGGATGTTTTTCTCTAATGACCCACATTGCTTAATCATAAATGCAAATGCACTTTTTATTCTTTACGAAGATGTAAGGTCTCTTTTAGCGTAAGGTGTAAATCAGCCAAAAGACGATTGTAGAAGAACAGACAGAACTCAAGCACATCATCATTACTGTTAATAAAGGGAAGATTTCCATTTATCCATTTATGATGGAAGACGAGACTCTTTCATCAGAACAGCAGAGTTTATATTCCTACAGGGGAATATTGCTGGTCGATACACGTTTGCATTAGAGTAAATCAGATATGATCAGCTAAACAAACTCGGATATTGATGCATCACACTTCTCGAAGCCAAACAAGATCAGTGTTTATAATCTTCTAATAAACTGGTTAAAATGTGTACTTGTTTTTGTTTGAAAACACATTAATCGCTACGTTTACACCTCTCATCCACACTGGAATGATGTTTTTCCTCCACCAAAAACAGAGGGCTTCAAAATCCTTCTCCATTACCACATACTTTGGAAAATGATGACGTCCGGAAACTAAACCGAGGTTGTGTTTGTGTGCTCACTAACAGGTGTGACTCTTGAACTGTTGTGTTTACATGCTGTCTGTGTGAAGCAATAACTGAAGTCAAAACCCCTTTTTTATTCACACAAGTTGTTAAATCTTATTTAGGCAACAGCAGCTTCAAATGCTTTTTTTTATTTTGAACCAAGTGTAAAGCGCAGCATTGAGTCACACTCCGACCACAAACAGTGGATGACACACAGGTAGGGTTGCCAACTTGGCCCTGTACACCTGTACACCTGATCAATGACTGAAAAACGTCATGCAAGAAATAAAACATTATTTATGATTGTTTATTCCTTGTTTGATATGGAAATTACTGCACTCAAACCTTAACATCAATGCACTCATTAATGCAAAATATTTTAGCCTACTTTTAAGATAAGCATTTCACTTTCATAACAAAATACACAAAATAATTGTGCAATTTAACTAAATTAAATACAATTTTAAATATTTATTTATTTTATTTTATTTTGACTTTTAAGATTACTCAATTCAATTTGATGGAATTTTGTTATGAAATAGAAATGTGTAAAAACATAAAATAAAATAATAATAATTTTATGTATTGTGTAATGTAAGTTTAACATATTATTTACTTATTCTGGCCCAAAGCAGTTTTCTGGTTCACACCGAACAATTAAAATGTTTTAAAATGTATAAATATATACGTAGTAAGTATAAAATAATATATAAAGTATAAAAAACATTCATACACTTACACCAAAGGAAATCAAATAAATGCACATAAACATTCCCTCAGAAAAATATTTTCAAGATTTTCCATCAAATTGAAATGAGTAATCTTTAACAAAATGAAGTAAAATGTCATTTAATTTGGTTACAGATCACACAATTCAGTTTGATGGAATTTTTGTTATGAAATTGAAATGTGTAAATCTTAAAAATAGCCTTTTTTCTCCCTTTTTTAAATTTTAGAAATGTTGGGCATTATGAACCTATAAGAGATCTTACAGTAAAAGGAAAGATGATCCTTTTTTGTACATGTTTTACTGAACATTAAAGCATTACACTGGTGGCCAAAAATATTGGCACCCTTAATAAATATGAGCAAAGGCGGCTGTGAAAAATATATGTCTTTATTGTTTATCCTTTTGGTCTTTCATTCAAAATATTCACAGAAATCTAACCTTTAACTGAATAAAACAACTGAAAGAGAGGAAATCTCTCATTATTAAATAAATATTTTTCTCCAAAACACGTTGGCCACAATTATTGGCACCCCTAGAAATTCTAATGAGTAAAATATATCTGAAGTATATTCCCATTAATATTTTAAATGTTTTAGTGCACCTGGGTGACTAGGAACATGAAATTGTTCATCCATGACTTCCTGTTTCACAGGGGTATAAATATGAGGAACAAACACGCCAAATTCCCTTAATCAATCACAGTGGGTTAGACTAAAGAATATAGTTCTGATGTGCGGCAAAAGGTTGTTGAGCTTCAAAAAATGGGAAGTGGCTATAAGAAAATAACCAAAGCATTGAAAATGCCCATTTCCACCATCAGGGCAATAATTAAGAAGTGCCAATCAACTGGAGATCTTAAGAATCGGCCTGGAAGAGGACGTGTGTCTATATTGTCTCCACATACGGTAAGGAGGATAGTTCAAGTGGCCAAAGAATCTCCAAGGATCACAGCTGGAGAATTGCAGAAATTAGTTGGGTCTTGGGGTCAGAATGTCTCCAAAACTACAATCAGACGTCACCTACATCACCACAAGCTGTTTGGGAGGGTTTCAAGAAAAAAAGCCTCTGCTCTCATCCAACAACAAACTCAAGCATCTTCAGTTTGACAGACACTACTGGAACTTCAAATGCGACCGGGTTCTATGGTCAGATGAAACAGCAAACACCAGAGATGGGTATGGTGCACAGAAATATGAAGTACCACCCAATGCCCACGGTCTTTAATGTTGTGGGGCTGTTTTTCTGCCAGAGGTCCTGGACATCTTGTTCGGATACATGGCATCATGGACTCTATCATATACCAACAGATAAAAAATCAAAACCTGACTGCCTCAATGAAGCATACAATGGGCCCTGGTTGGATCTTCCAACAGGACAATGATCCAAAACAAACATCAAAATCAACACAAAAATGGTTCACTGACCACAAAATCAAGGTTCTGCCATGGCCAACCCAGTCCCCTGACCTGAACCCCATAGAACACCTGTTGGGTGAACTGAAGAGGAGAGTCCACCAGCGTGCACCTCTGTGAATATTTTTGTGAATATTTTGAATGAAAGATTAAAAGGATAAACAATAAGGATATATTTTTCACAGCCTTCTTTTCTCATATTTACCAAGGGTCAGACTTTCTTATGATTCATATGAGAATGTGTTTGATTCTCCTCCTTGCATAGTGTGCTTATAAACAAGGATTCATATGTGTGAACGTGTCGGGAAAATGCTGAAATTCTGGGACCTTTTGCATCACGGAATGGAATTACATTTTTACAGGACACATGGCCAAAAACCAGGATGATCCTGGAAAATCCTGGATGGGTGGCAACCCTACACACAACTCATTTCTCACAATTACTAGAACACCACATGAAAAAACACAACACACACAGAGATAAGTGAGATAAGTGTGTGTGTTCAGGGAGAGTGGCTCTTGCACTGTTTGACGTGACAGGTAACTAGTTGTCCAGTCTGGTTCTGTTCACACAAGGGGTTGCACGACTACTGATTTTTAACAGTCAGAATTCAACTAGTCGTGACGTCATCCCGACATTGTATTGTATGTGAATGGATCGAAAGAAATAGACATAATTAATATGTTATACAGTACTACATTAGTTCTAGTTGAGTAGTCTATACAACCCCTAGTTCACACAGAACGAGTTTACCGCAAATACGATTATGAGTCCTGAAAATATCAGTTTGTCGTTATTGTTTATAACTGAACTGTGTGTGAACACAACCTTATTTATCACTAAAAAACAGGACTGACAACCGTATTCTGCTGCTGTCTGAATGTGTGTGACCGTCACACCAACACCTGTGTGTGTATTATGAGTGTGTGTGATTGTGTATATGTTTCTAAGTGTGTGTGTTAGTCAGAGAAGAGGCTGGCGAAAGACTGGCGCAGACTGCGGATGGTTTCAGCTTTGGCCTCGTCGTCTGTGATGTTGCCGCGCAGCGTCTCGCTGAATGTGTTCGTCAGTGACTGCGACTTACTGCAAGATAATGACACACACTTCAGAACTACACAACACACACATATCACTGAGATGAAAGGAGGAGGAATGGACAGCACTGACGAAAGAAACAGAAACACTGAATGTAGTCATGCATTGTTGTGACTTTGCAAAGACAGATTCATTATTTGTTAAAACATCTAAATGAGCCCAGATTTACATTCTAAAATCACAAATTACTCAGTGTAAATTCACAAAAATTTCCACTCGTCCCTCCTTTTCTTTAAAAAAAACAAAAATCAAGGTTACAGTGAGACACTTGCAGAGGGTTTAACCTCATGCGACCTTGCGTCCACATGCATGGACTTAACGTATTTTGGCTTTCAATTAATAAAACCTGACTGAATGCTGTTCACAAGACTCTAGACTGTCATATAAAGGGTTAAACTTCTGCCGCACCGAGTCACAACAACATGATGTTGATTTCCTTGAAGCGCTTATATGGGCGCAGAGCCAACAAAAGTGCCTCTGGTAAGAAATCTCTTGAAGTTTTTTCATTGAAACCTGTTTGGGTGTAAAGAGTAGAGTCTCTAGTTTCATTTGATATGCTGCTTTCAAAAATCTGTTCATTTTTCACACTTCAATGCGCTGATAAACATGATGTCCACATACGTGGATTTTGGGACATTATTCCCACAAAAGTTGAAAAACAGACGTTCAACTCTAACACATCTGTGGGTCATTTCACTTCATTTTAACATATATTTTGTTATATTTTATTTGTCATCACTGCACAATACGGTTCTATTCACTAACATTAGTTCATGTATTCCTATATATTTACTGAACATTATCACACTGAGAATAAATGTGTTCATGCTAAAAACTGATAAATGTGTGTTTCAGAGGCTTTATATGGAGTTAGGATGAAAATAAGGTGCATTTCAAACTGTTCTGAGACCAGTGCAGTCAGACAGCACACTGGAGGTTAAGTCATTCACTAAATAGGGAGCAAGGGAGCATCCTATAGCTCTCTATGCAGTTAAGTGCATTCACTCCTAAAATCTGATCAAAAGTTCAGTTTCAGGCTGCAGATGATGTTTGGATCACTCAACATGTTTGACAGACATGAGACAATGATAATCAGTACATAGATTCAGAATTTATAATGTATCATTTTATTTTAACATGATTGACAGTGATTGGATGATGCTGGACATTACTTTGAATCTGAATTAATTATGCTAATTTCTGATTAACATCTTAGAAACATGAATAATCAACACTCCTGCAAACATAAACAATTTAATTAAACAAAATCTCACTTTCTATAGCTTAGAGTTATTTAAAATGTCACAACTTAGTCCCGCTGTCCACATATGTGGACATACATTATTAGGAAAACTATTTGCCCTAGAATGCTTTTTTTATTTTTTATTATTTATTATCTGCATGTTTATTAGGTGCTACTAGTTACAAATCATAAAGGGAAATGACGCTCAGGTTTCAAGAGGTTAAATAATGTGAAGCTTATAATTTTATAAAAGCACTTACATTAATTCTTCTGTTAAATCTTGTTTATTATTTGAGTTGTAAAGTTGTTTAAATCATCATTTTAGGGTTTGTTGACGTTACATCATGGCCACAAAGTTGTATAATTGTCTGTAACTTTCCACAGACGTGGTTAGTAAGTGATTTTATCACAGTAAAATCATGTTAACACACATATTGTTTATGTCTTGTGTCTATACTTTTGAAACAGTGAGTATTTTAATGTTTACAGATTATTGACCCCATTGACTTCCATTGTAAGTGTCTCACTGAAACACACTGAAACACACATCGGAGGGACGAGTCGAAATGAATTTTTGTGGTAATCAACATTATGCCATAAATGCTTTAAATACTTTTAGGCTGAAATACCATTGCACTACAGTTGCACAAATGTCTTGAGGGTTGGATTTGAGATTTCTAAAATGAAAGAATGTGAAAATGTTTGAAAGCAAAGCAAGAAGTAAGTCAGACAGGACGCGTCAATGTGATGGGACACAAACACATGACATGATCTGTGATGAGTGAGTGGATCAGATCATGTTCTTACTTGAGCTGTGGGGCTTGTTTCTGTGAGGCGGATCCGGATGACGGGATTGGACCGGGCTGGAAGGCCTGACTGGGTGAGGTAGTGGCAGATCGAGCCCGCTGTGGTGACGCCTGACCCGACTGAGATGGAGAACCAGAAGCAGAACGAGGACCACCTACACACACACACACACACACACACACACACACACACACATTTGTGAAGGTCTGAATACATAACAACAAACCAATCACAGCTGAACTCACATTCAGAACAACAATGCTTTATTACATGCGACTTTAGATATCAGTTTATTGTTTACCTGCTGCTCGTCTGGGTTGTGTCGTCTGCGGTCCAGACTGAGTCTATAGAGACACAAACACACATGAGTTAAACCCGTCACATGTTTAGTTCTAGTTTAATCAGTCAATGGCTGCAGTACCTTGCTGGTTGACGTCTGTGGTATCGTGACCCCCAGCAGAGCAAACGCCATTTTACTGATGACCAGATCACAGATGAGCTGTCGGTCCTCCTCCACATGTTCACCAATCAGAGGCATCGAGCTGTCCATCACCTGAACAACAAACATTTTATAGCTGAACTAACCAGGAACATGTCCAGTATTTTTTGCCAGGGGTGGAAAAGAGGTGGCAAGAGTCGAGCAAGGGGTGGCATCCAGTAAGTTCATCTGACGGCGGAACGCTGTGTCCTCCCAGACACGGACCATGCGGGGTCTGAGTTGGGGTGGCAAAGCTCATTTTTAGGGTGGCAGCTGCCACCCCGTGCCACCCTTCTGGCCCCGCCCCTGGAACTAACCTGAACCTCATGACAACATGTGCAGGTCATACTTCACCCCAAAAAATCAAAAGAAACAAATAATTTTGCCTAATGAGAATTATTGCATTGTGACATTATTTTCATGACAGTTGAGCTCATTTTCTCCCAAATTCTCATTACCGTGTGCGCAGGTGTTCAGACTGCAGTAAGTCATGGTGGCCACTAAGCAGCGCTATTGTCAAATGATTTCAAATGGCGTTAAAAACATGTGACTGCAAGTTACTATGTTGTTTGACCACTATAAACAGGCTAGAGTGAGTTTTTAATCTGATTATTATTATTATCACTAATGCTATTAATAACTGTAACTATTTAATGAATATTACTGTCATCCACACAATCAATTTTCATTGATTTAAACCATTTGTTACTGGATTCTCTGTGTGCGCTGACCAGGTGCGATTGCAAAGTGACGGAGGAATTGAGCTCTGCACGGTTCACCTGCCTGGTGCAACATAACTCCAGCCTGTCTCACCTGCCACAGGTATTAGCATTGTTGTCCATCCTCTTATAACCACACGCAAAGACTTCAAACTTTTTTCCAGGCCCTGAATGTTCAGTGGTGGGGCCGCTACATCGCCGGCTTCACGCAGTCAACACACACATACATACACACTCACTACACACGCACACACAGACGTACTGTGAATAAAGGACTCTTTTGGTGAAATCAAACGAAAGTCTGAACTGAATTTAAGCAGCAATCTCCTTGGTACTGTTTGTGTTTTCATTAGTGTTTTTTGTCATTTCGAGAAAAAAAAAAATACAAATACTGTTTGAAAAGTGAACATTGTGTATCTGTTTTTTCTCTGTTTTCTTAAATAGCATTTTTCCTTTTTTTTTTTTTACCTGAAAACCTTCAATTTGTGAATGTGTCATTTAAGTCCATATTCAATGTGTTATTGTGGGTATAAGACGGCATTCATTTTGTGTATCGGTGGTTTATGAGCTATTTGCCGGGAAATTCAAATTGATATATATATATATATTTATTTTTTATTTTTATTTTTTTTTACAAGTTTTGACTTGTCTGGCGCCGGAACAATTTGGTTCAATTTACCTTCATTAATTCTTCTAATTTAATTTAGGACAGCCACCGTTACAACTTTAATACCTGTTCTGTTATTTACAGTCAGATCAAATACGACACACAATGTTTGACGGCTCCGGTTTCAGTCTCTGTTCAAGCTGATGAGTCAAACAACCTATAGTATGTAAGTTTCACATGTTTATGGCACCATCTAGTGGTTATTTGTGAAAAAAGTGGTTTCAATGTTTATATCGATCTATTTAAAATTGTGGCGGACTTGCGACTTATTTTAAAAGTTCAAAGTAACATTATAATTAAAGTTATTGACATTTTTTGACAACAAATGTTTGCTTTATAAGACTAGCCTATCGTTGTTTCAAAGCACTATGTTTAAGTTAATAAATTACTATTTTGAAATTATGTGTATCAGATTTGATACTTTAGGCTTTACAGGTTAAATATGCCATTTGCATTCTGACATGTATCTGACAGAAACTTTACAAAGTGTTATATTTATAATATTATTGTTCTTTCCTCTTGAAAGGCTAAATAGGAAACTTTGTTATCATTTTAAAATCTATTAGAAAATTATTATATTTGCTTTTAGAGGGCAAAAAGGTATCTCAGATTAAAAAAATGAAATATGACATGCTGTAATAGACAAATAAATGATATAAATAATAAATACAAAGAAAAATATGAATGTATATGATATGATTGCCTCTACATCCTTTAATATATGCAGAAAAAGAAACAGGACAGTCAAAATATAATATAGAAGATTTCTGAAATAACAATTGGTGCAGTGATTTCAATATATATATATATATGCATATATATTAACACATTTAGTGAAAAGGACAGGAAAAAAAGATTTAATTAACTAATGTGGCAGAAAATAAACATTTAAATACTGTGGAAGAAAAAAATGAGTAAAAACACCAAATGGGAATTTTCTTTCTTTTTTTTTTTTTTTTTTTTTTTGTCTAATGGTACTAAAAACATTTGAAAGTAAAAAAAATGTGCATTTTTTGACAATTCTACCACATGTCAGGAGTTTACTCAAATACACAGCACAGATGTGGTACAGAAACCACTCGACCAAAACACATTTGCAGAACAGCCACTGTTCTGAAAGAGAAGGTACCATTTTAACGTTTGTTATACATCATGTAAACTCAATGTAAATACTTGTAATTACAACAAATAAAAATAAAAAAAACAAGCATGTAACAAAATGTGTAATATATGTGTAAATGTGCATATATTTAAAGGGGAAATAATACTTTATGAAATATTTTAACTTCATCAAACACTTTAAATATTGAAGAATTTAACAAATAGGCCCCTGCAGCATCTACACATGTAGTTGGGTTAAACTTGGCGAAGAGTTCATGCCGTTCTGGCTCATGCTGCCATATCTTTTCTAACTCATCTGAATGATGGGGTGCGTTCTATCCCTAAACCCGATTTCCTTCAAATACCTTCCCCTTCATTGAGAGAGCTTTGAAGGGTTGAAAGGTGTGGGGCTTAAAAACAGTGGTCATTTGGTCATTTTATTGTAAATTCTGTTTGCAATGACCCTACAGCTTGGCTACCATTATTATTCTCCCATCCAAAAAGCCCAGTGAAGTTTATGCCAAAATCCCCTGCCCGGACGTTCACATGAGCTACGAGTCTGTTTTTGAATGTTGCTTCAATTCAATAAATAATAATTTTGACATATCAGTAACAATATAAACATTATTGCTAATTTTACTTGATCAATATCAGCAAAGATTTCACACCGAACAGACGAGTGCATCACAATATGAAGGGAGCCATTCTGGAAATGATGACAAGGAAGAGCATGGAAACTTTCACCAGGAGGCAGTAGAAATCTATAGTAGCTCGTATACAACAGGTTATTCAGCAAAGTTATGATCATGCTGATGATGGAGAGGCTTCAGAAAGTCATGTATCAAGTATGACACACGTGGCGTTATAGAGTTAAAGAGTGGCTCAAAAAATGTAATTAGAAACAAGAAGGCAAAAGGGTCCTATAACAGGGCTGGGGCCCCTCATAGTCACGGGGCCCTATTGAGGGGGCCTCATATAAGCTGTGGGGCCCACATATTCAAGCATATATAAAACATTTGTTTTCAAAGTTGATGGGACATGAGACCCCCCTGGGCCTCTGAACACAATATACTGAAATAAGTGGAAACATTCGAAAACATTTTAAAACTAGAATTCATTGTAGGTACAAAATAAATCATCAATCATTGTGTTGTGCAAACATTCATTTCAACTCTCTAATAAAAGCACAAATGTGTGTTCCAGTGAGACACTTACAATGGAAGTCAATGGGGTCAATAATCTGTAAACATTAAAATACTCACTGTTTCAAAAGTATAGACACAAGACATAAACAATATGTGTGTAAACATAGGTGTAATTTTAGGTAGGGATGGTAGGGACATGTCCCGATCAACTTGCAGAAAAAGGGGAAATGTCCCGACCAACATTTGGGCAATTTTACCACACAGAAAATACTTTTTATTTTCTATTAAATGTCCTTAGTATAATTATTAATGTGTAAATGATTGTCCTACCTCTATTAAAGTGGTGCATAAACGGTGTTGTCACGTGACACCTGTTGCTTTTCTCAGCGCTGTTCAGGATGCACCAATCACAGTCATTCGTAATATTTTTTTAATATCACTTTCTGCAGATTACGAGGGCATATTTCCATTGGTATTTTATGTCCAATCCTTGAAATTAGTAGATTTAAATAAACATACTTTTCGTGTACAAAATGTTTCCTGTCAAAAAGTCACAAATATTCTGAGTTTTGCATGCAGCCCAATGGAGGATTCCACTTTTTTGGCCGGTGTTCTGAAATATTCGGTTTCTAAGATTTTCGGTTGCACTGGGTGGAGCATACATGACTATTCATGAGTTTCCTGTTTTGTGTTAAAGCGGCACTGAAAATATTAGTGCATGCACAATCTATTAATTGTTGTGAAAAGATGAACAGTTAAGCTTAACTTCGTTTGACGATGAAACGTAATTACCTTTACGAAAACACAGTTTAGATACATTGTATTCCAAGCAGGCACTAATATTTTCAGTGTCGCTATAACACGATACCGGAAACTCATGAATTTTCATGTATGCTCTGCCCAGTGCAACCGAATATTTCAGAACACTGGTAAATGCCCTCTTCAGGAAGACAACTTAAAATCTGAATGACTGTGTCTGAGGTGCAGGATTTTAAGATGCTGGTATAACACCCAATGGGGCCCTGGGTATCTCAGCGAGTATTGACGTTGACTATCACACCTGGAGTCACGAGTTCGAATCCAGGGCGTACTGAGTGACTCCAGCCAGGTCTCCTAAGCAACCAAATTGGCCCGGTTGCTAGGGAGGGTAGAGTCACATGGGGTAACCTCCTCGTGATCATGATTAGTGGTTCTCACTCTCAATGGGGCGTGTGGTAAGTTGTGTGTGGATTGTGGAGAGTAGCATGAGCCTCCACATGCTGTGAGTCTCCGCGGTGTCATGCACAACGAGTCACGTGATAAGATGCACGGATTGACGGTCTCAGAAGCGGAGGCAACTGAGACTTGTCCTCCGCCACCCGGATTGAGGTGAGTAACAGCGCCACCACGAGGACCTACTAAGTAGTGGGAATTGGGCATTCCATATCGGGAGGAAAGGGGATAAAATTATAAATATATATATATATAAAGATGCTGGTATAACTCCCAATGAATGTTTTATTTTGCACAATGGAGAAGAGCACTGGGATAGATTGGAAAATAATTTTTCCAATAATAATAATATAAGGCATTTGCTTAGCATAAAGTCTACTTTGTTCAGGAGGCCTAGTTTTTCAGATAAAAATATAAATACATATAAACAACATGAGAAGAGATTATGTGGGAGTGAAGGGAGTTGGGAAAATGTCAATGTTCTATTTATCCTCATAATTTGTTTATTTTGTGATTCACATGTAAATTGTTCATTTATCGTTTGTTTAGATTTCCATTTGTTTAATGCTGGATAATACAATTTACACAGTCACTTTATGTCCCTTGGATATTCTTGAGGTATCTCTTCTTTTTTAACCCATTAATCTTAGGTTTATTGCATCGCATATCGCTGCATATTAACCAAGTTTATCGCATATCAACTAAACATGATTTTAAATTTTAAATTTGCACCCTGATCATAAAAAAACGAATAGCAGGAATGTGCAAGAATCAGCACATTCTAATGCATCAAATGTCACAGTTACTGTATGGAAATGTTATAATAATCACCTGACTGTCTGATTCTCGCTGTATGTTTTATCTGTACAGATGTGTCTGTGATGTGACTGTCTGAACAGACCTCTATAATGTAGTCTTTGCCATCTTTGCCGTGGACCGCTTTAACAGCACAAATTTCCAGACCTCCAAACATCTCCGAGCACGAGTCGACCCACACACGATACCTGTCAACACAATCAAACTATTTAGACATGATGAATATGAGAAAATGCTTTGAAATATATATATATATATATATATATATATATATATATATATATATATATATATATATACATTAAAAAAAAGAATAATTCTGAAGTTCCCTATCTGTCACTCCCTCGATGTTGTGTCAATATAGTGACACTAGGGGTCACTCTTGGTAGCCCCAAATACCTCTACTTTAAAAAAAAAAAAAAAAAAAAAAAAGCAGATTTGGAGTTGATTCAGTCGAGCACAGGTAGACCTGTTTGCTTCCCGGGAATCCTCCCACTGCCCGCTTTGGTACACCCTGACTGAGGCACCCCTCGGTATAGATGCGCTGGCACACAGCTGGCCCCCTGGACTACGCAAATACGCATTTCCCACAGTAAGCCTACTTGCACAGACCCTGTGCAAGGTCAGGGAGGACGAGGAGCAGATCATCCTAGTAGCACCCTACTGGCCCACCCAGACATGGTTCTCGGATCTCACGCTCCTCGCGACAGCCCCCCCGGCGAACTCCCGAGGAAGGACCCTCTTTCTCTGGGACGGGGCACCATCTGGCACCCGCGACCAGACCTCTGGAATCTCCACGTCTGGCCCCTGGACGGGACGCGGAAGACCTAAGTGGCCTACCACCCGCGGTGGTAGACACGATCACTCAGGCTAGGGCTCCCTCTACGAGGCGCCTGTATGCCTTGAAGTGCCGTCTGTTCGCTAAGTGGTGTTCTTCCCGACACAAAGACCCCCAGAGATGCGCAGTCGGATCAGTGCTTTCCTTCCTGCAGGAGAGGCTGGAGGGGAGGCTGTCCCCCTCCACCTTGAAGGTGAATGTAGCCACTATTTCGCCGCATCACGATACAGTAGATGGTAAGTATTTGGGGAAGCACGACTTGATCATCAGGTCCCTGAGAGGCGCTAGGAGGTTGAATCCCTCCAGACTGCACCTCGTCCCCTCATGGGACCTCACCGTAGTCCTTCGGGTCTACAGGGAGCTCCCTTTGAGCCCTTGGGAGTCAGCTGAGCTTAAGGCACTCTCTTTGAAGACTGCCCTCCTGATTGCACTCACTTCTATCAAAACCTGCAGGCGTTCTCTGTCAGCGAATCGTGCCTGGAGTTTGGTCCGGGTTACTCTCACGTGATCCTGAGACCCCGACCGGGCTATGTGCCCAAGGTTCCCACGACTCCTTTTAGGGATCAGGTGGTGAACCTGTAAGTGCTGCCCCAGGAGGAGGCAGACCCAGCCTAGAGCTTTTCGCATCTAATTGGATTGCATGCAGAGCCTTAGAAGCTCTGAGCAGCTCTTTGTTTGCTTTGGTGGACAGCGGAAAGGAAGCGCTGTCTCCAAACAGAGGATCGCCCACTGGGTCATCGACGCCATCACAATGGCATATCAGGCTCAGGACGTGCCACTCCCTGCAGGGTTACGAGCCCACTCCACCAGGAGTGTGGCGGCCTTCTGGGCCCTGGCCAGTGGCACCTCTTTGGCAGACATCTGCAGAGCAACGGGCTGGGCAACACCCAACACCTTTGCGGGGTTCTACAATCTCCGGGTTGAGCCGGTCTCGTCCCGTGTATTGGCAGGCACGAGCAGGTAAGTTCCGGGACCACTGGCCGGATGTACCGCTTGCGCATAGCGCCTTTCCCCTCCCTTGAGGTGAAGATGTGTGCTCTTGACTCCCAGTCGTGTTCACAGACTGTGATCCCTGGAAGACTTTCCTCCTTAGCCCTCTGGCAGCTGAGTTTGCAGAGAAACTTGCTGACCGGCCCAGTACGTGCGCTAATGAGCCCCTGTACTGAGGTAGGTGCTCCACATGTGCTGGTTCCCTGAAGGCGACCCCATGTGATATCTTCCGCAAAATTGTTTCCCTGACAGCAAACTGCATCTTCCTTGGGCAGAGGCCCCTCTGCCCCCAGTCGCCATGCTCTGTAGAAACTCCTCCCCCTTCAGGTAGGACCTACCATGGGACCTCTCCGCATGACATACTTCCAACAAGACTCGGTAAGACCATGTGAGGTATTCCACTCAAAATACCCCCCCCCCCCCCGGGTGGGGAGTGGTCTCCGCGGTGTCTTCCCCTAGGGAGGGACATCCCCCGATGCAGACACTTATGGCTCCCAGTCAGTTAACAAATTCCACTCTTTTTGGGGAGAAAAGAGAGGGAAAAGAGGCCTCGACTGGGCTAGCCTGTCCCTATAGTTGGGCAGTCGACTTGTTCCTGATGGACCATTCGACACTCATAAGAGCATTGGGGGAGGTTACGTGATGACCTGGTGCGCTGGCTACGAGGCACACAGCAGTCTGCCCGTCACACACTGCCAGTTCATGCAACACAGTTCAGTTGTGGCGTTTTGTATAGGGACCCCTAGTGTCACTACATCGACACAACGTCGAGTGAGTGACAGATAGGGAACGTCCTGGTTACTTTCGTAACCTCTGTTCCCTGATGGAGGGAACGAGACATTGTTCCCTCCCTATTGCAAGGGAATGCAAAACTATTGCGAGGGAACGCAAAACTTGCGAGAAAATGCAAAACTTATTGCGAGGGAATGCAAAACTATTGCGAGGGAACGCAAAACTATTGCGAGGGAGCGCAAAACATATTGCAAGAGAACGCAAAAATATTACAAGGGAACACAAAACTTATCGCGAGGGAACGCAAAACTATTATGAGGGAACACAAAATTATTGCGAGGGAATGCAAAAGTATTGCGAGGGAATGCAAAACTTATTGCGAAGGAGCGCAAAACTATTGCGAGGGAACACAAAATTATTGTGAGGGAATGCAAAACTATTAGAGGGAACGCAAAACATATTGCGAAGGAGCACAAAACTATTGTGTTGGAACACAAAACTTATTGCAAGGGAACGCAAAACTATTAAGAGGAAACGCAAAATATATTGCAAGGGAACGCAAAACTTATTGCGAGGGAACGCAAAACTTATTGTGAGGGAATGCAAAACTTATACTAGTGATATGCCATTTTCTATGTCATGTCTATTTTTGATGAAGTAATAAACCAAAATGTGACAAAATTCTGTTTATCTGTTTATTATACATGTGGATTTCACACGCTAATACTCACTGTAATTTGGTCACTGAGTGAAACAAATTTGCTCGTTGCATTCTACTAATCAAGACATTTCCAGAGACATATAACACATGGCTGTGTGATCTTTTGATCTTTTTACTGGTTCTAAATTTGATTGACGTGATTGTAAATTTGTGAATTATGAAAATTGAACAGTTCTAATTTATCAGCAAATTTAAAAGCAGTGTTTTAGAATTGGTCAGATCAGATATATTAATTGTAAAGATAAGAGTCTAAGCTTTAAAACGACACCTATTTTATGCAGCTCAAGCAAGTGGTTGTTGAATAATACCATAATATCTTTTTTTCCCGTGATCAACGTTCCCTCTAGGATCGGTACTGGGCCGCTCCGGGTTTAAGAGTTTTGAACTGATTTACCGTACAGGCTCAAACATTTAGACTACAATTCTTCCATTGATCCACTAATTTAGGGGTTCACAACCTTTTTTCCCCCAGGTAAAATCGCTAACATCCAGAGAGCTGGATGGCCTGTGGTTTAGTTTTGTACAGAAATTCATGTGTAGGCACAATTTATAACTATTTGTCTATTAAACAAATTTCTAGTATAAGTCTTTAGATGAAAAGGTTTTTGAGATCATAAAAAACATCAATTCAGTCAAGTGTGTCCAAACATTTCACTGATATAATCACTATATAATTCCCATACTATAGTTTTGATAACTTTACTATTGTTCTAAAACGTGAAAAAATAGTGATAATAAAGTACGAGGTGTTGTTGTTTGTCACTGTAGTGAGTGGAAGACTGATATTATGAATGTGTATGAATCTCACCTGTCTGTCATAGCAATCTGTTCCAGCATTGCAGAACCTGTATTTGCCTTCCAGTTTCCTGAGATAGATGTTCTCCTGAAACAAGGATGTAAAAACACAAAGTATTCCTGTAACAGCTCTTTTTCTCATTACGCACAAGAAACCCTGAATTCAAGACAAATATGCAATAATAAATAGAGAAAAGACCATGAGGCTGTGTCATTTTTTAAATATTATTTTAATGTAATGCATCATATTTTATGCTATACCTGTTTAAATAAATCTAATTTATTCCACGTTTATTTATATCACTGTATCTTGTGTTGTTTTATCCAAACATTTAAAAAGAAAATCTGGGTTTGAGAGTTCTTTTTGAATTGATTCGTTGAAAAATATATGCATAAAAATAAAGACAGTAGACACGGGACGTATGCAACAAAAAACATAGAATCTATATTACTCTAAATGCATCAAAAACATGGAAAAAGCATGATGAAACATTTATGCCAAATTAGGTAAATGAATGCCTTAACTGTGTTAAATATATTAATAAGAATAAATGTTTGTAGAGGGGAGAAATTTGAAAAAGTTTATTTTATTTGCTTCGGCCTTGGTGTGAATAGACCTTTCTTTGGCAGTTAATTTTGCAAATTCGTCACGAATTTGGTGTGAATAGGCCTTACATGAATCTGACTGACAGAGACATGTGGTCATGTGACCGTATGGGTCTCAGTTCATTAAATCAATGAAACTAAAAATCTCAAATCTAGTTTGGGTGCATTTGGTGACATGACTTTTATATCCAGTGATGATATATCCAGCCATTGTCGCCAAGTAGATTCAAAATGTTTATTTAAATAAATATCTTTAAATAAAATATTATATATTATAAAATATTATATATAAAATATTATAAATAAATAAAAATAAATACATTTTCACTAAATGAACACAAGGAAGAATGGTATTTAATTTATAATATATTTAATTTGTATGCACCAATGCAAAAATACAGCAGTAAAAAGGCAATATTTATGTACATATATTTATACTAAACATTTTTATAAATGAACAGGGTGTGCAAAAACAACTTCACACACTTATATTTTGGAACCTAGCTGAATATTATTTATTACTGTCCAGTCAAGACTTTCTTTCTTCTGCAGAACTCAAATGAAGATTTTTAGAAGAATATTTCAGCTCTGTAGGTCCATACAGTGCAAGTGAATGGTGACCAGAACTTTGAAGCTCCAAAAAGCACATAAAGTCAGCATAAAAGTGATCCATAAGACTCCAGTGGTTTAATCCATGTCTTCAGAAGTAATAAGATAGGTGTGGGTGAGAAACAGATCAATATTTCAGTCTTTTTTACTTCTCCCTGCCCAGTTGGTGGCAATATGCATGAAGAATGTGAATCGCCAAAAACAAAAGGAGAAGAATGTGAAAGTGAAAGTGGAGATTTATAGTAAAAAAGGTCTTACATATTGATCTGTTTCTCACCCACACCTATCATATCATGTCTGAAGACATGGATTAAACCTCTGGAGTCTTATGGAATACTTTTATGCTGCATTTATGTGCTTTTTGGAGCTTCAAAGTTCTGGTCACCATTCACTCGCATTGTATGGATCTACGGAGCTGAAATATTCTTCTAAAAATCTTAATTTGTGTTCAGCAGAAGAAAGAAAGTCATACACATCTGGGATGACATGAGAGTGAGTAAATGATGAGAGAGTTTTTATTTTTGGGTGAACTGTCCCTTTAAGGATCTTGAAATGTTTTGAATTGCATGAATGGGTGAACCTTCAGCACTTAGCCTTCACAATGCACGTGAACTGCTACGCAACCGCTGAAAACAGTGTATCTGTGCGTGAACACAAAACAGCGTGTCATCCCTTAAACGTTTTGCAGTCCGACCGGAGGCCCCCCGATGCCCGGGGCCCCATGCAATTGCTTGGTTTGCGTGGTAATTACCGGTACACTGCTACTGATTACATGTAATCTGCTACTGCCCAGCACTGGTAGTATAGCAAGTTTAGTATGTGATTCTCAAATTAAGCAAGCTCTCTCACACACACAAACACGTCTCTCTGGTCAGATGGGTGTATTTTCTCATGGCCTCACATGACTGGTGCTCCGGCTGCCCACAAACACCAGTGAGGATGCCAGCGCAGGGTGACGCATTAGAGAGAGAAGGGTGTACACTTCATACAGGAACACTTGTGGTTTACAGTCCTGAGCTTTAGCCACCGGACCACAACATCCAGTTTATATAATTAATGGATTTAATCAATGAAAACTTGAACACAGTCCACACACGCACTGAAACAGGTTCTTACATGTATGCTTTGTAGTTATTGCCAATTTTCTGGATCCGGATGTCGTACTTGGAGTCCACGAAGGGTTCGGCGGTTGCGTATGTTTTAGCTATTGCGACCACACTGGTGATGTCCTGAAAATCATTAGCGCTCTCCACCTTTATCTGCATCACACAGAAACAAAATCACATTTCAAGATCATTCACATATTAATAATGACCCTATTACACTCATAAAACACACAAACACACTTCATTATTCTCTGAAAACACTATTTTGATCACAATCTGACAGCAGGGGAAAAACAAGGTTGCGCTGTTGATGTTGAAACAGCTCTTCAGATTAGACAGATGTCAACATGGACAGGTTGTGTGACTGAACACCATCAACAAATCTACACAAGGTCGAAGAAAACACCATCCAGACCACATTAAATACAGATTCACTCTCAGTGAGGAGAAACATGGTTTGTGTCGATCACAATGTGAATTATTACCTAACAGAAAGAATTGCAATGATCCTCTGCCTATCTGTGTTTTTCTGGGGCACTTTCTGTTTTTCAGGAAGTCACTGACAATGACATAAACATCACCAGAATGACCCAGACAGACTACAGGTAATGAAATGTCACTGTACGTTAAAAGTGCATTAGATTAAAGATCCGGAGACCACAAAGACACCGAGTGCACACTGAATCAAGACATACCTGTGACCTTTGACCTTTCTGTGACAGTGCAGTTTAAAGGTGTGAAGGTCAGTTACTGAGACACTTTTGTGAATTCTAAAGGTCATAAGGTCAGTTCAATGGAGTCAATACAAAGAACTGGTTCAAAAGAGTTTGTTAGTGAATGTGGAGAAGGGCGGATCTGTGATTTACTGTATGCCTGCATGAGAGCCCATCAGTTATGAATGTGATGTTTTTATTTCTGTTTAAGATTAACGATAATGAAATGATGAATGGAAATAACCCCATCAGAAAAAGGTGATTGTGAAATGTCGTATCACACTTGTCATGTGGAAAACCCCTGTTTTAATGCCCTCCACCCAACCCACAGAGACCACTGATCTGAGATCATTACAAACTACACCCTACAGACAACGTAACACACACTCATAATACACACACACACATCCATACAAATCTCATAGAGATTAAAAACACAAAGTTTGTCAAGTCTCTAAACATTCATCTTTGACATTAAAGGACTATTTCGGGTTCAACACAAACACAAGTTCAGCTCAATCGACAGCATTTGTGGCATAATATTGATTACCACAAAAAATACTTTCGACTCGTTCCTAATTTTCTTTAAAAACACCAAAAATTACACTGAAACACTTACAATGGAAGTCAATGGGGCCAGTTCTTTTGAGTGTTTAAAGTCAGAAATGTGAAGCTTATAATTTTATAAAAGCACTTACATTAATTCTTCTGTTAAAACTTATTTAACGTATTATTTGAGCTGTAAAGTTGTTTAAATCGTCATTTTTACAGTCGTTTATGTCATCATGTCAGTGAAGTTGTAAAATTGTCTATAACTTTCCACAGATGCGGTTAGTGAGTGATTTTATGACAGTAAAATCATGTTAACACACATATTGTTTATGTCTTGTGTCTATACTTTTGAAACAGTGAGTATTTACGGATTGGCCTCATTCCAATGTGATCTCATGAGAATTTGTATATATTTTTACATAAAGTTTGATTTTAGCAAACATACTTTTGCTTACGCTTGGACAGACACTGAAAAAATAAATAAATAAGAGGAGTCAAAAATGCACTTTTTTCTTATTTTACTGATTTGACATTATATATCTCTGGGTGTAAATAAGGTGGCTCTGAAAAACTGTTTTTGTTCCCAATCATGTCAACTGTGTCTGAGAACATTTTTTGTGTTGATACGACAAAGCAATCAAAAGTTATAACATTACAAAAATAATTTATCATAGTGTCCTAAAACATCTCCAAACAAATAAAACATAATAATTGTACATAAGAACTAATTACACATGCAAACACAACAATGACTAAAGGTTTGCATAGCATGCAGACATGATTTTAGTAATGAGATTTCACAGAATGAGTTTCATTCTGTGTCATTTGAGTCATCATTGAGTCTGTGTCATGTATTTGGCGCCATCTCCTGGTGGCCATATGTAACATTGTGCTTCATGTGGATTATCTAATGATCTATGCACCTGATTACCTTGTGTGTGGACTCGTTTGAAAGATAATTACCTCCCCTAATAATGGTATGTGATATTGTATGTTCCTTTATTTTTCGTGAAGTTATAAGCGAAAACGCGACATATAAGCAACATGAACATATTTATCAAAGACATATACTTAGCTATTACTCACTATATTTTTGTCTGTGTGTAAAACAAATAGGCTGGTTGTATTCTACTCTTTGAGAGCTTTCTAACAACATATGACACATGACTATCTGATCAGTTTGATGTTTTTTACTAATTGCAATAATATGTGCAGTGTGAAATTATTTATACATTTCAAAGCACTTGTTCAGTTTTGGTCATAATGTCTACATGCATTGTAAAGTAGAGCTTCTAAGCTTTCAAATGATACCTATTTTGTCAAGACTGTAGTTATTAATATTTTGATAATAATTTGTTTTTCTCACATGTGAGCTTAAAGGGTTAATGCCATCACATTTATTCAGCGCAGTTAATTTACCTAATATAATAATAAGAGTGGTGGCGGCGTAGTGAGCTAAAGCACATAACTGGTAATCAGAAGGTTACTGGTTCAATCCCCAACCTCACAGTCATCACCATTGTATCTTTGAGCAAGACACTTAACTCCAGGTTGCTCCAGGGGGATTGTCCCTGTAATAAGTGCATTGTAAGTCGCTTTGGATAAAAGCGTCTGCCAAATGCATAAATGTAAATGTAAAATGACATTATGACGGTTTCATTCTGTTCTGTGTGATTTCTGCTGCTCCATTCAACTCGTTTCAAAGTATTATATCACTTTGAACAAAACAAACTTTAAAATGTTAAAATAAGAATTCTGTATTAATTTAATCATCATTCATTAAGCATTAATATATATATATATATATATGGGACCCAAAAGGAGTTTTCAGAATATTCCAAAAACATATACATATAAATATATCTTCATATGGTTAAGAAATGGTTATGGTTAGGTTTATGGGTGGGGTGGGATTAGCAGCTCTAAAATATCTATAAATATGTATATTAGAATATACATTATTGTCAATGTACATTAGTCTGCTTATGCTCTGTTTTTTTTTTATTGTTGCAAAGTGGTTATGTTTAGGTGTAGGGCTAAGGGATACAAACTATTACATTTACATTCATTTTTTATTCACTGATTTATTATAACTCATTAAGCATTTTATTTTAATTAATTGTTTTGCCATGGGATAAAAAGGAGTTTTCACAATATGAAAAAAAAAAAGGAAATAATAACAATAATAATAAAACAACAAAAGCACCATAAAACAATCATACAATCTTCGTCTCCATCCGCCGAAGTGGACGCCGTAACTGTCAACCCACACTGATTTTATATTCATAATTCCTACATAAAATCTTTGCTGACTCATCAAACACTCACAAACAAAACAGACCTGTCATTACATCATCAGTGGCATCAGGACCATACCTTTCCCATGCCGGCATGGGCGTGTCCCATCTTCACCACCACTGGGAATGTTGCCGTGGGCAGCTGCAAGACAAAAATGAGAAACAGATGAGAAACACATGAGTCAGAAAATGCTGCAGAACGTCTAAACACACATCCTGATGAACACGTTATTAAAACTGCCCTGTTACTGGTGCGCTGGTGTTTGGTGTCAGAGGGATTTAAGGGTGATGTTGGTTTGATCATGAGTAAAATGTTCTTTGAAAAGAACTAAGAGGAGACCGCAGGGTTCAGACAGACGCCCAGTGATTCCTCAACAAACCGGCCCGTCTGATTGATCAGTGATCACACAGATCCAGCACATTAACTGTAAGAGAAAGAGACTAAAACTCTCTTCATGTGTCGACAGCTCACATTCCTCTGGAATAACTATCAGGTATGCAAGCACACATTACATAACTAATTTCCGAAGGATTGAAGGGAATTAAAGGCTGAGTTTAACCCCTTACACCCTTAATGCATTTTTGAGACATTTTCCTTCTAAAAAAAAAAATAAAAATTATAAATCTCAAAAAATACTTAAACTTATATCAACTAAGTGTCCAATAATAAAATTAATTACATAAATCCAAAACATGTGTGTTGAGCGCCCTCTTGTGAATTGATCTCAGAGAAATTGTCGCTACAGAGACACCATTAGCGATTAGCCACCATAGCTAGTCATGACACTCTTTGAGGAATATATCAGGATCTCCACATCGTATTACATTGAGTGTGGGCTTGTTTGATTCGGAGTCATCTGCTGTAAGTTGTGATATGCCATTTTCTATATCGTGTCTATTTTTGGTAAAGTAATAAACCAAAATGTGACGAAATTCTGTTTATCTGTTTATTATACATGTGGATTTCACACGCTAATACTCACTGTAATTTGGTCACTGAGTGAAACAAATTTGCTCGTTGCATTCTACTAATCAAGACATTTCCAGAGACATATAACACATGGCTGTGTGATCTTTTGATCTTTTTACCAATTCTAAATATGATTGTTGTGATCGTAAATTTGCGAATTATGAAAATTGAACAGTTCTAATTTATCAGCAAATTTAAAAGCAGTGTTTTAGAATTGGTCAGATCAGATATATTAATTGTAAAGATAAGAGTCTAAGCTTTAAAACGACACCTATTTTATGCAGATCAAGCAAGTGGTTGTTGAATAATACCATACAATTTTTTATTGTGATCAGCGCCCCCTCTAGGATTGGTACCGGACCGCTTAAGGTTTACGCTGTTAATACATCAGTGATCATTAACAATAATCAATAATCATTATTAACCATCAGTATGATTGGCACTTTCCAAACACACACTAAATCCAGACACTTGCTGCACCCATGTTGATTTATTAAAAAATATCGGCACTTGGACAGCACGTTGCGCTGTTTGCAGTGTAGTGGGAGGTTTAGCCGCATGGCCCCAAAGACGCAGCAGTTGCGGCACCTGGACAGCATGTTTGAGCCAACAGTAAACATGGTAACGTGGTAAACGTAGCATCTGCGGACACCTTAAACTTAGTTGTTTGCTAGATTAAATGTCGGGAACATATGTGAAGCAATGTCAGGAATATGCTTGCGTGTGCATACGTACGACATCATTTAAGTTTGTTTGTCATGGAATTAGAAGGCACCTGAAACTAAATACCCCCGATAAATACCGTAGTCTGATGTTTATTTAACTTAAACGTATTGTTTGGAGCTTTGTAGATTGTTTTCCAATGTAATGCGAGTAATTTCATGAACTCTGTATTATTGGCACGGGATGACTCGTCTTGTTTTGACGAGGACGTATGAAATCATTTGGAGTTTGTGCCTGAGAGTTGGATTTAAAAGATACGATATGGGCGCCATTTGCAGAAGTGCGGTGAATAAAATGATTTGTTTATATCGATGAGGCACGTTTGCAGAATGATTATGAATGAGCCTCTTGCGGAGCCGAATTCGGCTCATGTCTGTTCGGATAGAGGCTGTGTATAGCTGTAGTGAGCTGTAGAATGGTGATGCTTACAGGCAGAAACTGAAACAGGAAGCACCCGCCCTCAGAATGATCCAGTGCTGGTCAGACCAATCAGACTCTACGCTACAAGACTGTTTTGATCACATGGACTGGGAGATGTTCCGGTCTGCCTCTGATGACGACATCGAGGTCTACGCTGATACCGTAACGTGTTTCATCAGGAAGTGCATAGATGATGTAGTGCCGAAACAATACGGATCTACCTAACCAGAAACTGTGGATTAATAGCAATGTTTGTGCGGTACTTAATGCGCAGACCTCCGCTTTTAATTCCGGGAACGCGGAGGAGCATAAACAAGCCAGTTATGCCCTCCGCAAAACTATCAGAGTAGCCAAACGCCAGTACAGGAACAAGACTGAAGGACAGTTTAACACCACCAACTCTAGAAGCATGTGGCAGGGAATTAATATCATCACGGACTTTAAAGGGAATAAAAACTCGGCCATGAACACCGCTGCCTCTCTCCCGGATGAGCTAAATAGTTTTTATGCTCGTTTCGAGGGAAATAACACCGCCCTCGCGGAGAGAGCTCTCGCAGCTGAAGCTACAGAGGTTAGTTCACTCTCCGTCTCTGTAGTGGATGTAACCCGATCCTTCCGATGGGTGAATATTTGTAAAGCCGCGGATCCAGACGGCATTCCGGGCCGCGTCATCAGAGCATGCGAGAACCAACTGGCTGGTGGTTTTACAGACATTTTCAACCTTTCCCTCTCCTTGTCTGTGGTCCCCACATGCTCAGAATGGGCAGCAGACATACCACTGACTGATCACTGACACTCTGACACACTGGTGTCAGGAGCACAACCTCTCCCTCAATGTCAGTAAGACAAAGGAGCTTGTGGTGGACTTCAGGAGAAAAGACAGAGAACACAGTCCCATCACCATCAATGGAGCACCAGTGGAGAGAGTCAGCAGCTTCAAGTTCCTGGGTGTCCACATCACTGAGGAACTCACATGGTCCGTCCACACTGAAGTCGTTGTGAAGAAGGCTCATCAGCGCCTCTTCATCCTGAGACGGCTGAGGAAGTTTGGAATGAACCGCCACATCCTCACACGGTTCTACACCTGCACTGTAGAGAGCATCCTGACTGGCTGTATCTCCGCCTGGTACGGCAATAGCACCGCCCACAACCGCAAAGCACTGCAAAGGGTGGTGCGAACTGCCAGACACATCATCGGAGGTGAGCTTCCCTCCCTCCAGGACATATATACCAGGCGGTGTGTGAAAAAAGCTCGGAGGATCATCAGAGACTCCAGCCACCCGAGCCATGGGCTGTTCTCACTGCTACCATCAGGCAGGCGGTATCGCAGCATCAGGACCCGCACCAGCCGACTCCATGATAGCTTCTTCCCCCAAGCAATCAGACTTCTGAACTCTTGATCTCCCACGATCAAAATACATCAGCACTGCACTTTATTACCCTTACTCTTATATCTCACACCGGACTGTCATAAATTATATTCTCTCTTAACAACACACTGGCAACTGCCTATCAACCGACAGCCTGAGTGTCAACACAACACTTAATATTTATTTCCACTGATTACATGGGAGGTACAGTGTATTTTTATTGTATACAGTCTTCTTATTTTGTGTATATTGTATATTGTGTTGTGTAACAAGATTTGTAAACTTTGTTATGTGTAAATCAGATGTTTATTGTAATTGTCATACTGCTATGTTGCTTGGAACCGCACCCGAGACTTACACCCACTGTTGTACTTGTGTATATGGTTGAGTGACAATAAAGGGATTTTATTTGACACACACACACACTCCCACACACTCCCACACACACTCACTCACTCTCTCTCACACACACACACACACACACACACAAACACACACAGTTTTATGTCTCAGTGCCCATCTGAGGGCAGGTTTGGCATAAGTCAGATGTGTTTCCCATACATCCAGTCAATGGTCCTCCACCACCGTCTGCCTGTGCTCACGGGCGTCACCGCAGCTCTCCACATTCCCAGACAAAAGTTCCGGAAAAAAGGCGTTGCACTCTTCAGTATGTCACACCAAACACACAATAATGTCTGAGCAGATTACTGTCGCCCAGTACTTTCTATTTCACAAGAAATTGTCTCATAGAATGATTAAAAAGATTTTGTATTTATATATACGATATATACATTTTTATAAAAGTCTATTACTAAGTGACAGTTTATACAGTTGTTTTTATCACCTTTTCCTAATTTTAAGAGGGCTTGTCCCCTACCTCAACCTTTTAACTTTCCCCAATATAGAATATGCATAACAAATGTTAAAATCAGCGAAGATATTTTCAACTCATTTGGTATTTACCAAATCAAATGTGTACAATTTCTAAAAAGAATCACTGTCTCCAATCCTGCTGTCATCATCATCATCATGCTATGCATTTCAGATAACAGTTTGAATTGATTTACTATTATTTTTATAAACTCAATGTTAAATGACTTCTAGCTAACCGTTTGTCCAAAAATTGTGAAACTGACGTGATAAATTACATGAAATATTTTTTAGAAGATTTGAAGTATCAGCCATAAATACCGTACAGGTTAAACTGTAATCATTCTGTTGTATTTAATAAAAGCAGAAGTTGGAGTGGTTGAATCTTCCCTTTAAAAAATCATTATTGTATAATTGTCTATTAAAATAGCTTATTTTATTATTAGAATTGACTCCAGCTTCCTCAACTGGGTATCCATTTATTTACTTAACTGCGTATTTGTCATATTCTTGTAGTGGCTGTTTTATCATGCTTATTCGGTTTATCTGTTTATGTTTGAGTTTTATTTTATTTTTTTATTATTTTTTTGTGTTTGTGTGTGTGTGTATTGTAGCACTTTGGCTATGAGAAAAGACATTACACATTAAATGTATTATTATAATAATTATTATTAATATTTCAAATGCAGTTCACTCTACAGTAAATAGACCTTAATGCGGTTTAATTTCAGTAACTCTTCAGTAACATTCACTTTTCCTAACAAATATCCCACACTTTACGAGTGTGTCACAGGTTAACACTGTTTTCCTTTGACTGTAAACACTACTAGACTGATAAGCGAGTGGAGAGACAGACGGGGAGGAAGAGTGAAACCATGAAGCACACTGTTGAATCACTTCCACTGCAGTATGTTTGACTTCAGTGAGTGTAGGTGAGACCACGTTTTCAGATTATTTCTCTGGAACGCAGGGATTTTCCACCACCGGACACCCGCTGATGATGCCAGTCAGACGCAGGGATCACACCACTACTCAACCTGTTTATATGATTAACGAATCCAGATCCAGATTGGGTTTATAGCATCAGTGTTGTGCTAAAACAAGAAGATGAAACAACTCCTCCATTTATAAAAATCAACAAGTTATCTACAGTTAACAGATAACTTCATCTTGAGCTCTGACTTAAACCAGGAGACACTGACCACGTTTACATGCACTTAAAGACCGCGTGAAATCAGAATGAAAGTTTTGCTGCTTTTAGTCCATATCTACTATCTTTAAGGTAATCTATATACATCTTATATCTATAGAAGATACTGTATAAGCATTTAAAATCTGCAGTCTCTCTCTTCCGGCTAAACAGACCCAGAAAAATGTAGGACTCACAACTTACTGCGTTAATTTTGTCCAATCAAATGCTTTGTAGAACGAAAACAGACCCTCCCCCTACATCTGACTAGTGCACATGGCTGCCGCTGATCATGACTTTGCAGGGTACTTCGAAGGGAGCACAATCCATGCTGTAGTGTTGTTCCAAACAGATTTTCCAATAAGAATCACTTCAAATTTAGTTGCAAATGACCATTATCACTTTTCAGCCCTCTGAATCTCTCAGAGTGGAGGGAAATTGACCTATTATGGTTTTTCAAATATGACCTTTCATGTAGTGTGTTATATAGCTGTTTCTGAATGTAAAAAAGTGTGCAAAGTTTCAAAAATCAAAGTGCAGGACAAATGGAGTTATTGACTCCCAAAATAAAGAACCGATTTTGAACACCTGAAACGAGTCGTTAGTAATTCCAGACTTACTTCCTGTACTAACCTATGTAATTTGGTAACAAAAAACCCGCCTCTGGTCTTCATTGGCTGCTCACGAACAGCTTTGACCCGCCCTCAAACATTACACTAAGAGCTAGACCAATCACAACAGACTGGGACATCTGACCAATCAGAGCAGAGTATGCTCTCTGAAAGGAGGAGTTTAGAATGAATCCTTTAGAACGGATCATTGAGTCGTTTTTGACACTGGGATAAAAAGGTAATGCTGCAATTTAAATTATGAGCAAATTAAAGTGTTTTTTGACCTTGGATGCATGTAAATCTAATGTTGGAGACCTTTAAAACAAAATTAGGCACGTTTAAAAATCATAATAGGTGCTCTTTAAAGGGAAAAGGGCATAGGGATGATCACTGCTGAATGAGACGCGCCAACGCGGGAGCTGGATTCGAAGAAACTCACTAAAGTTTATTCATGTTTAATACAGCTGTTTTTCTGCGGTCTCTTAGGATGTACAGCATGAGAAAGATGTTTAGTGCATTGTGATTTAAAACATGGATATATTGTGATGTTTTCCCTCGCTTCTTTCTCATTCATCTGCATCGGTGCGCACAATGTCTCGAGCCGCGACGTAAGCAAGTACAGTAATGTGCTGTGTTTGTTTGTGGGCTGGTTATGTAAAAACAGATCAGTTAAATCATCTTTCGGTCTTCAAGTCGGTGGAAAAGCAGTAAGCCTGAGAAGCAGTGTGTGTGTGTTGCTTTTGCGTGGCTGCGATGTAAACTAAAGCCTATTGGCTGTTTTTAAAAAAAGGCACGGGCTGTTTGACAAGTCCCACCCTTACTTCATGTTTCAGTAGGAAATACATTAACAGGCCAAAGAAAACTGCCTTATTCAAGGCACTTCAGGGGGACTTTAAGAAAACTGGTTATTCCAGGGGTTTTGCAGAAAGAGGCGTCCTGAAATGACATGTAAATGAGAATACCGATTTCCCTCATGTCCATGTATATGCACCGGGGGAATCCCATAGCTTTGAGTAAGAGGGAAACTCCACTATTTAAGCGCAATTCCGCTGCAGGTCGCGATGGAAAGGTAAGGAAACAAACACAGCAACAACTCTGGAATATCTGGAAATAAAGTGAGAATAAAATTATGAAGTCATCCTCGAACACCATGTTTGTTATGTACACAAGCATCGCTGGGAAATTACGTTGCTTTAGAGAAAGCTGCTTACTGACCGAGCCGCATGTATGCAAACTGGAACGCTACTTTCTCGCAATACGCCGCTTTCTGGTGTCCATGTAAACGTAGTCACTGATTGAACATTTCAATCAATCGGTGCATCACATGTACAGTGCAGTCTGGGGTAAGCACTGTTATACCTTAAAACAACTAGCTCAGATTTCAGACAGATATTTTAGAGACTCATAACTCTGGGCCGTTGACAGTTGTTGTTGATGTGTAGTTACTCTGTCTGTACAGGTTAATAAAGTAAATAACTGAAAGTGTTGTAGGCAGTGACACACTGTTCCTGGAAAAACTGTTTTTATTGTCTTCATTTTCACACAGAAGTGTGAAACTACCACAGCAAACATAAACCATGTTTGAGAATTCAGCCAATCACGTCAGGCCTGTTCAAACATGCCAATAAAAATCAAAGTCTCGTCCACACCTGCACCCCATTTTGACCTGTCTGAGAGAGTTTTCATTCCGGAAGAAACCGGATCCACTTACAGTGATTCCAGAGAGGAAAATTCTCTCATAAGTGGCACTCTGAATGTGATCTAATGCCATTTTCTCTGGGGGTCAGGGGTCAAATGAGGCGAAAGGGTAGAGCTTTTAAAGCCACATAAAATAACAGCAGATGTCTGGTCACACTTCCTATAATACCGGTAATATAATTCATATGACTAATAAAAAAGAGCTACTTTTCTACACTTGTTCTGGTTTAACCTCTAGATAAACGTAGGGGTGGTCAGTCTGATCATTATCACAGTATAGTTATTTTGCTGCAAATTCAACACAAAATAGTTTATATATACAAAAACAAAATGAGGTAATACTTATTTTGGATAATACGTTGATTTAAATACTTTACAAAGGAAAGATTATTTTCATTTTTCAGATTATTCATAACAAATGACTGAATAAATTAGGCATCAGTGCATGATGTCAGATGATGTCAGTAAAGCCGGTGAGTGAAAACAGGCGTGTGCGTTCGAGGGGGATTTTAAGAGCGCTAATGATGTCCACTTATGGTCACAGCGCTCTGCAGGCAGCACATCGGCCAGTGTACTGTAAAACATTTTAACACGTCTCATTAGGTCTTATACACTTTGGTACAGTATGTGCTGTCTGTGATCAAGAGAAAGTCCTGACTGATGTTTTCAGAAATAATATAATTTAAAAGGACGCCTCTTTCCGGGCCTCACTGCAAAATATCGAGCATTTTTGTCTTTCAAATGAAAATTGGCAAGTTTGGGGTAAGTAGTTTCACTAACTAGAGACTGTGGTAAGAAAACCACAGGTGATTAGAGAAACAGCCCATTGGTTTTAGACCTGTTTTAGACCTGCTTCAGACTTTTAGACCTGTTTAAGACCTACTTCAGATTTGAACCTGTTTAAGACTGGCTTTAGACTTTTAGACCAGCTTCAGACCTGCCTAAGAGTTTTAGACCTGTTTTAGACCTGCTTTAGACTTTTAGACCAGCTTCAGACCTGCCTCCAACTTTTAGATCTGTTTTTGACCTGCTTCAGACTTTTAGACCAGCTTCAGACCTGCCTAAGACTTTTAGACCTGTTTTAGACCTGCTTCAGACTTGAAGCTGTTTAAGACTGGCTTTAGACTTTTAGACCAGCTTCAGACCTGCCTCAGACTTTTAGACCTGTTTTAGACCTGCTTCAGACTTTTAGACCAGCTTCAGACCTGCCTAAGACTTTTAGACCTGCTTTAGACTTTAGACCAGCTTCAGACCTGCCTCAGACTTTTAGACCAGCTTCAGGCCTGCCTAAGACTTTTAGACCTGTTTTAGACCTGCTTCAGACTTTTAGGCCAGCTTCAGACCTGCCTAAGACTTTTAGACCTGTTTTAGACCTGCTTCAGACTTTTAGACCAACTTCAGACCTGCCTAAGACTTTTAGACCTGCTTTAGACTTTAGACCAGCTTCAGACCTGCCTCAGACTTTTAGACCAGCTTCAGGCCTGCCTAAGACTTTTAGACCTGTTTTAGACCTGCTTCAGACTTTTAGACCAGCTTCAGACCTGCCTAAGACTTTTAGAACTGCTTCAGACTTTTAAACCAGCTTCAGACCTGCCTAAGACTTTTAGACCTGTTTTAGACCTGCTTTAGACTTGAACCTGTTTAAGACTGGCTTTACACTTTTAGACCAGCTTCAGACCTGCCTAAGACTTTTAGACCTGTTTAAGACCTGCCTCAGACTTTTAGACCAGCTTCAGGCCTGCCTAAGACTTTTAGACCTGTTTAAGACCTGCCTCAGACTTTTAGACCAGCTTCAGACCTGCCTTAAGACTTTTAGACCTGTTTTAGACCAGCTTCAGACTTGAAGCTGTTTAAGACCTGCCTCAGACTTTTAGACCAGCTTCAGACCTGCCTAAGACTTTTAGACCTGTTTTAGACCTGCTTCAGACTTTTAGACCAGCTTCAGACCTGCCTAAGGCTTTTAGACCTGTTTTAGACCTGCTTCAGACTTGAAGCTGTTTAAGACTGGCTTTAGACTTTTAGACCAGCTTCAGACCTGCCTCAGACTTTTAGACCTGTTTAAGACCTGCTTCAGACTTGAACCTGTTTAAGATCAGCTTTAGACTTTTAGACCAGCTTCAGACCTGCCTCAGACTTTTAGATCTGTTTTAGACCTGCCTCAGATGTTTAAACCAGCTGCAGACCTGCTTCAGACTTTTAGATCTGTTTTTGACCTGCCTCAAGTTTTTAGGCCAGCTTCAGACCTGCCTCAGTCTTTCAGTCCTGTTTTAGACCTGCCTCAGATTTTAGATCTGTTTTAGACCTGCCTTAGACTTTTAGACCTGTTTAAGACCTGCCTCAGACCTTTAGACCAGCTTCAGACCTGCCTAAGACTTTTAGACCTGTTTTAGACCTGCTTCAGTCATTTAGACCAGCTGCAGACCTGCCCCAGTCTTTCAGTCCTGTTTTAGACCTGCCTCAGACTTTAGATCTGTTTTAGACCTGCCTCAGACTTTTAGACCTGTTTAAGACCTGCCTCAGACTTTTAGACCCGTTTTAGACCTGCCTCAGACTTTAGATCTGTTTTAGACCTGCCCCAGACTTTTAGACCTGTTTTAGACCTGCCTCAGACTTTAGATCTGTTTTAGACCTGCCCCAGACTTTTAGACCTGTTTTAGACCTGCTTCAGACTTTTAGACCAGCTTCAGACCTGCCTAAGGCTTTTAGACCTGTTTTAGACCTGCTTCAGACTTGAAGCTGTTTAAGACTGGCTTTAGACTTTTAGACCAGCTTCAGACCTGCCTCAGACTTTTAGACCTGTTTAAGACCTGCTTCAGACTTGAACCTGTTTAAGATCAGCTTTAGACTTTTAGACCAGCTTCAGACCTGCCTCAGACTTTTAGATCTGTTTTAGACCTGCCTCAGATGTTTAAACAAGCTGCAGACCTGCTTCAGACTTTTAGATCTGTTTTTGACCTGCCTCAAGTTTTTAGGCCAGCTTCAGACCTGCCTCAGTCTTTCAGTCCTGTTTTAGACCTGCCTCAGATTTTAGATCTGTTTTAGACCTGCCTTAGACTTTTAGACCTGTTTAAGACCTGCCTCAGACCTTTAGACCAGCTTCAGACCTGCCTAAGACTTTTAGACCTGTTTTAGACCTGCTTCAGTCATTTAGACCAGCTGCAGACCTGCCCCAGTCTTTCAGTCCTGTTTTAGACCTGCCTCAGACTTTAGATCTGTTTTAGACCTGCCTCAGACTTTTAGACCAGCTTCAGACCTGCCTAAGACTTTTAGATCTGTTTAAGTTTTAGAGTTTTAGTCCTGTTTTAGACTTTAAGGCCTGCTTCAGACCAGCTTAAGACTTCTAGACCAGCTTCAGACCTGCTTTAGACTTTTAAACCAGTTATAGACCTGCTGTAAACTTTTAGAACTGCTTTAGACCTCAAGACCAGCTTTAGACCTGCTTTAGACTTTTAAACCTTTTATAGACCAGCTTTAGACTTCTATATTTTCTTTAGACCTCCTTTTGACTGTTTAGACCAGCTTTAGGCCTGCCCTGCTGCTGTCTGTTTGTCCAGGACTCTGGTCTGGAGTTTAACAGCTGTATGGTGATTCAGTCCAGATCTGTATTTAGCAGCAGACGGGCAGTTCAGCTCTTTTAACTTCTGAAGTGCAAAACACCAACTCACCTCAGTAAACCACAAGAAGAACCGAGAGAACACCTGAACTCTCTATACATTAACTGTACTGCAGTCTATGTAGAGAAACATCCTCAACTCCAAACATCACTGCTTAAAACACTATATATAAGCTGATAGTGTGTACTGGCACAGAAACAACGACCAGCAAGCACTCTTCCCAACATTACAAACGTTTTATATAAACAATGACGCCATTTATAGAGGTTTAAATATCTCTAATGGACTTTCTGTCAAGAGAGCATTTACAGCCTCACCCTGTTCACTTAGAGAGATCACACACAAAAATGTTTAAATGACATCAGAACAATAAAGTTTAAAACTGTTTTAGAAAACATCACTGAATTTATAGTAAATAAAGAGTGAAATCCATATGAAGTTAATGGTCTGTTTAGTGTGCTGCAAGATTGATGAACTCTTTACAGCCGCAGAATCAAGCTACATAAACTAAATATCAACGTGAAAGCAAAAGTGACTCTCTTTTCTTTATTAATAAATGTTCCTGGTCTTACGGTGCCCCACTCATCATTGTGCAGCAATGTTTGTCTTTTTAATATTATATGTCTACATAGTGAATGCCACAGAGAGCGAAAATGAGTGAATACAGATTCTTTATGTAAAAATCCTAATTTAATAAGATTGCAAAACAAATATAAATGTGGTTTGGATCTGGTTTGTTAAACCTGATTTCATATCGTTTTTTCTGTTCAGACTATAAACAACTAAACTAGAATTTTTTTTCTGCACGTCTAAACATAGACTAAATGTCTGGTAAACTGGACCATGTTTTTAATAAACCGCCCCATGCACACATTTATCTCATTCTCTCAGAGGGGAACTCATGAAGAGAGATGTGCGTGTGTCTATTTTTAGTTGGGGTTCCCTGAAGTGACTCCACCTCCTGTTTCCTGCACTGCTGACACGTCTCCCACTGACCTTTGACCCTGACCCGAGCAGTGAGTCACTCTGACCCCTCCTCATCTTCATCACACTCTCCCTCCTCCTGAAAATAACTGAACCCAGTAAAAGGACATTCACACACACTGACTGTCTGTTTGGAAAAGAAAGGAACATTCGGTCATTATGGCAAGATAAACACAAAACAGTGATACGAAGACTAATTCAGCGATGAAGGAAATCACAGTCAATTATACAATTTAGAGTCATTAATCATCAATATTTTAATGTAAATATGCTATGATTACAATTAAGTATTCCAAAAATGTGTAATAATAATAATAGATATCTGTCACATGATTTATTTTGAACATGCATCATAGATCACTTTCGCTCATGACGTTAACAGAGGTCACTAACAACAATTTCTGAGGAGCTACACAATTAATCAAATAACTAATCGACATTACAGTTTCAGCTGCCACAATGAACTAATCGTGAAATGTGTCAATAATAACAGTCCATGTAAGTCTACTCATGTTGCGTCAAAATGTTCTATTTAAGTTTCTTTTCAACATGTGTTTTGGCAGAAGCTCAGCATTATAACCAATCACAAACAAGTCCGCTGCTCGTATACTTCATTTCAAAATCTGAATAAGAGTTTTGTTTTTCATGCTGATTTTTCAAGGTGACTATGTAGGCACTATCTTCATTTACTGATAACTATAAAGTCATTCAAAACAGTTCTTAGCTTGCTTTGGATGTGTAGCCTACATACTGTAAAAAACATGGCATGCAGTTGATCCATCCGAAATAAGTATTTTAATTAGGGCTGTCAATCAATTACATTTTTAAACACCCTCAAATAAAAATAATTCAATATAAATAAAACAATAATTCAAATAATTTTTTAATATATATATATATATATATATATATATATATATATATATATATATAAAATCATGATTAATTGCATGATTTTTCAGTCGAGATTAATCGCAGATTTTGAAAGTGCCCAAATAAAAATAATTCAATATAAATAAAACACAATAATTCAAATATATATATATATATATTTATATTTATATATTTATATATATATATAAAATCATGCAATTAATCATGATTAAATATTTATATATATACATATATATATATAAATATTTAATCATGATTAATTGCATGATTTTTCAGTCGAGATTAATCGCAGATTTTGAAAGTACCCAAATAAAAATAATTCAATATAAATAAAACACGATAATTCAAATAATTATATATATATAATCATGCAATTAATCGCTATTATATATATATATATATATATAAATATTTAATCATGATTAATTGCATGATTTTTCACAGTCGAGATTAATCGCAGATTTTGAAAGTGCCCAAATAAAAATAATTCAATATAAATAAAACATGATTATAATTCAAATATATATACATATATATATATATATATATATATATATATATATATATATATATATATATATATATATATATATATATATATATATATGTACACTGGCGGCCAAAAGTTTGGAATAATGTTCAGATTTTGCTGTTTCGGAGGGAAATTGGTACTTTAATTCACCAAAGTGGCATTCAGCTGATCACAAAGTATAGTCAGGACATTACTGATGTAAAAAACAGCACCATCACTATTTGAAAAAAGTCATTTTTGATCAAATCTAGACAGCAGTCATCACTCCAACACCTTATCCTTGAGTAATCATGCTAAATTGATCATTTGATACTAGAAAATCACTTGCCATTATATCAAACACAGCTGAAAGATATTTGGTTCATTAAATGAAGCTTAACATTGTCTTTGTGTTTGTTTTTGAGTTGCCACAGTATGCAATAGACTGGCATGTCTTAAGGTCAATATTAGGACAAAAATGGCAAAAAAGAAACAGCTTTCTCTAGAAACTCATCAGTCAGTCACTGTTTTGAGGAGTGAAGGCTATACAATGCTTGATTTCATACAAAGGTGTACACTACAGTCTTCAAAGACAAAAGAACAACTGGCTCTAACAAGGACAGAAAGAGATGTGGAAGACCAGATGTACAACTAAACAAGAGGATAAGTACATCAGAGTCTCTAGTTTGAGAAATAGACACCTCACATGTCCTCAGCTGACAGCTTCATTGAATTCTACCCGCTCAACACCAGTTTCACGTACAACAGTAAAGAGAAGACTCAGGGGTGCAGGCCTTATGGGAAGAATTGCAAAGAAAAAGCCACTTTTGAAACAGAAAAACAAAAAGAAAAGGTTCGAGTGGACAAAGAAACACAGACACTGGACAACAGATCATTGGAAAAGAGTGTTATGGATCTTAACCCCATTGAGCTTTTGTGGGATCAGCTAGACTGTAAGGTGCGTGAGAAGTGCCCGACAAGACAAGTGCTACAGGAAGTGTGGGGTGAAATGTCACCTGAGTATCTGGACAAACTGACAGCTAGAATAACAAGGATCTGTAAAGCTGTCATTGCTGCACGTGGAGGATTTTTTGATGAGAACTCTTTGAAGTAGTTTAAGAAGTTCTGAACATCTTTTTCAAATTGTAATAGTAATTTTTCACATTATTAATGTCCTGACTATACATTGTGATCAGTTGAATGACACTTTGGTGAATACAAGTATCAATTTCTTTCCATAAGAGCAAAATCTGTACATTACTCCAAACTTTTGGCCATCAGTGTAAATATTTGAATTATTGTGTTTTATTTATATTTAATTATTTTTATTTCTGCACTTTCATAATCACGATTAATTGCATGGTTTTTCGCAGTCGTGATTAGTCGCAGATTTTGAAAGTGCAGAAATTTGACTCTATATATACTTTTTTCCTGTCAAAATGCATCTATTTCCTTTTTAGGAAAGAAAACAAAACAACATGTAACAATAATGTTCTATGAACATTTTCTAAACAAAGCCTTCCACAGTATAAAGACAGAAATGCACTAAAATAGCACCAATCCAAGTAACATTAAACGTTTCCCAAACTGTAAGTGGGAGGTTGACTAATTGAAAGAACGAGTCTCCCATACATTAGATTGCGTATTCATTGCAGTGGGCAATGACAGTTAAACGCTCATCCTGCACAATTTTAATTGTGGCTATCCACTTTGCTACAGCAATTGTGAAGCCGCATTAAGATGATTCATGCCGCTTTGAACTCCACATGAAAAGCGCTTGAAGAGAGCGTCTTGTTTTGATTTTAGTGCTGGCGTTAAGATACTTTATTTAAATTGTCTGGTAAAATGGAAGCACATGAGCAATCCATCCATTTTTTTACAGCATTATTTTTCATATAATAAATCATGCATTTCATCGACAGCACCATTTTGAAAGTAAATTGCATTAATTGAAATCAATTGCACTTACAACATCAAGGGAAATAATCGTGCAGCCCTAAGTAGAAATGTCACAAGTCTGCTCGTTTCTGCTTTCTAAAAATAATTACCGATACACAGAAATATTCTCAATGGTTTGTGGAGTTCATGAGAGGTGATGTTTATGATTTGGCATGTTCCAAGAAACTATTATGATTATTCAACCATACTTGCCTATTTTTGCACAGTATATATTACTTTCCATCTACACAGTGCATTCCACTGAGCTGAACACGGTTCACCAGATAAGACCACGATCAAATGCAGAGCAGCTTAAGAAAGACAAAAGTTTCTGGACATCCCCGTGAGTCATTGTGCACGTCATACAGTCGGACGACCCGGTGGGATTCAGGGGCCCGCACCTCTTCCACACATCTATAAAATGAAAGGCATTTCCTCTCGCACTAATTTCCTCTGCTGTTTCCATCAGGTCTCACACATTTACATTTATGTTCTTACGGGAAGAGTTCATTCCATTTTGGGTTAAAGTATTCTTTAAAAAGAAGCTTTACAACCAAAACAATGTAAAATAACAGCTCGTTTAATTCCTGGACGTCTGGGTTCCTTCATCAACCACAATACAGTATAAGAGCCACTGACTTTTCTATACTTAGCCTGCTAGAATGAAATGTACTTTGGCCTTCCTGTTTATTCCCTGGTTAGTGGACGTCATCCTGACTGCGAGATCTAGAATTGGACTGATAAAAATGGACATGAAACCACTGGAGATGTTTCCTGTCGCCTATGAAAATGATTTTTATTTTGAGCTGTGGCTTAATTATTATTGAGTGAAAATTGAAATGTTCAATCGAGCTACAAATCTGCAACGTTTTTCTCATTAAAGACCTTCTGTTTTTGTAAGTGGCTTGGAGAATCATTTTCAACACATTGTTATAAGCTGACTCAGGGACTTTTGGGACAGAAAACGGCAGTATATTTCATATTTTGTGCATTTTTTCTAAACACAACCCTCTGTGCCCTGGAGCTTATGCAATCACAAACATATTACACAACAAAAATGAAAAGAAATGAAGACATTTGTGACTCACACTGATGTTGCGTGATGTGTTAGAGGACGTGTCTGCTCTAATTATCATGAAAAGCAGAGATATGTGCTCATATTTGATAAAGTCCTATCATTCACTCAAGTTCATTCAATGTTCAGTTATGAGTGTTTTAAATGCAGATTGAGACACATGCAGTGTGTGGGTGTAATCTGATTACTTTTAAGTCAAAAGGTAGTGTAACACATTACATTTTACTTACTAGTAATCAGATTACAGTTACTGACTTCCACTTAAGTTAATTACTTTTAAATACGTACATTACTTGGGCAACACATTTTTAGCATGGTATTATTTACGTCAAATTTAAAACGTCAATTAAGTGACAGGTGAAGGCCGTGCGGCCCCTAACGAGTCATTGTACGGGAGAAACGAGTGTATTAGTGATGGGTCGTAGCTCATTTTGAATGAATCTTTTACGTGACTCAGAAGAACGAGTAGTCTCGGAGAGTGATTCGTTCATTTTGAACAAATCTTTTTTTTACGTGACACAAAAATGAGTAGTCTCGGAGAGTGATTCGTTCATTTTGAACAAATCTTTTTTTTTTTACGTGACTCACAAGAATGAGTAGTTTCGGAGAGTGATTCGTTCATTTTGAACAAATGTTTTTTTTACGTGACTCAGAAGAATGAGTAGTCTCGGAGAGTGATTCGTTTATTTTGAACAAATCTTTTTTTCACGTGACTCAGAAGAACGAGTAGTCTCGGAGAGTGATTCGTTCATTTTGAACAAATCTTTTTTTTACGTGACACAAAAATGAGTAGTCTCGGAGAGTGATTCGTTCATTTTGAACAAATCTTTTTTTTACGTGACTCAGAAGAACGAGTAGTCTCGGAGAGTGATTCGTTCATTTTGAACAAATCTTTTATGTGATTCAGAAGAACAAGTAGTCTTGGAGAGTGATTCGTTCATTTTGAACAAATCTTTTTTTACGTGACTCAGAAGAACGAGTAGTCTCGGAGAGTGATTCGTTAATTTTGAACGAATCTTTTATGTGATTCAGAAGAACAAGTAGTCTCGGAGAGTGATTCGTTCATTTTGAACAAATCTTTTTTTTACGTGACTCAGAAGAACGAGTAGTCTCGGAGAGTGATTCGTTCATTTTGAACAAATCTTTTTTTTTTACGTGACTCAGAAGAACGAGTAGTCTCGGAGAGTGATTCGTTCATTTTGAACAAATCTTTTTTTTTTACGTGACTCATAAAAATGAGTAGTCTCGGAGAGTGATTCGTTCATTTTGAACAAATCTTTTTTTTACGTGACACAAGAATGAGTAGTCTCGGAGAGTGATTCGTTCATTTTGAACAAATCTTTTTTTTTACGTGACTCAGAAGAACGAGTAGTCTCGGAGAGTGATTCGTTCATTTTGAACGAATCTTTTTTTTTACGTGACTCAGAAGAACGAGTAGTCTCGGAGAGTGATTCGTTCATTTTGAACAAATCTTTTTTTTTTACGTGACTCACAAAAATGTGTAGTCTCGGAGAGTGATTCGTTCATTTTGAACAAATCTTTTTTTTTACGTGACACAAGAATGAGTAGTCTCGGAGAGTGATTCGTTCATTTTGAACAAATCTTTTTTTTTACGTGACTCAGAAGAACGAGTAGTCTCGGAGAGTGATTCGTTCATTTTGAAGGAATCTTTTATGTGTTTCAGAAGAACGAGTAGTCTCGGAGAGTGATTCGTTCATTTTGAAGGAATCTTTTATGTGTTTCAGAAGAACGAGTAGTCTCGGAGAGTGATTCGTTCATTTTGAACAAATCTTTTTTTTACGTGACTCAGAAGAACGAGTAGTCTCGGAGAGTGATTCGTTCATTTTGAACAAATCTTTTTTTTACGTGACTCAGAAGAACGAGTAGTCTCGGAGAGTGATTCGTTCATTTTGAACAAATCTTTTTTTTACGTGACTCAGAAGAACGAGTAGTCTCGGAGAGTGATTCATTCATTTTGAACAAATCTTTTTTTTCCGTGACTCAGAAGAACGAGTAGTCTCGGAGAGTGATTCGTTCATTTTGAACAAATCTTTTTTTTACGTGACTCAGAAGAACGAGTAGTCTCGGAGAGTGATTCGTTCATTTCGAACAAATCTTTTACGTGACTCAGAAGAACGAGTAGTCTCGGAGAGTGATTCGTTCATTTTGAACGAATCTTTTATGTGTTTCAGAAGAACGAGTAGTCTCGGAGAGTGATTCGTTCATTTTGAACAAATCTTTTTTCACGTGACTCAGATGAACGAGTAGTCTCGGAGAGTGATTCGTTCATTTTGAACAAATCTTTTATGTGTTTCAGAAGAACGAGTAGTCTCGGAGAGTGATTCGTTCATTTTGAACAAATCTTTTTTTTACGTGACTCAGAAGAACGAGTAGTCTCGGAGAGTGATTCGTTCATTTTGAACAAATCTTTTTTTTTTCCGTGACTCAGAAGAACGAGTAGTCTCGGAGAGTGATTCGTTCATTTTGAACAAATCTTTTTTTTACATGACTCAGAAGAACGAGTAGTCTCGGAGAGTGATTCATTCATTTTGAACAAATCTTTTTTTTCCGTGACTCAGAAGAACGAGTAGTCTCGGAGAGTGATTCGTTCATTTTGAACAAATCTTTTTTTTACGTGACTCAGAAGAACGAGTAGTCTCGGAGAGTGATTCGTTCATTTCGAACAAATCTTTTATGTGTTTCAGAAGAACGAGTAGTCTCGGAGAGTGATACGTTCATTTTGAACAAATCTTTTTTTTACGTGACTCAGAAGAACGAGTAGTCTCGGAGAGTGATTCGTTCATTTTGAAGGAATCTTTTATGTGTTTCAGAAGCACGAGTAGTCTCGGAGAGTGATTCGTTCATTTTGAACAAATCTTTTTTTTCCGTGACTCAGAAGAACGAGTAGTCTCGGAGAGTGATTCGTTCATTTTGAACGAATCTTTTATGTGTTTCAGAAGAACGAGTAGTCTCGGAGAGTGATTCGTTCATTTTGAACAAATCTTTTTTTTACGTGACTCAGAAGAATGAGTAGTCTCGGAGAGTGATTCGTTCATTTTGAACGAATCTTTTATGTGATTCAGAAGAAAATCTTTGTGTTCTGATCTCATCTGGGAAGGCATGAAGGTGAGTAAATGATGAGAGAATTGATTTTTGGGTGAACTGTCCCTTTAAGTAGGTAAGGTTAGAAAGTGAATGATGTACAGCGTTGTTTACGTCATGTGGCTATAATATCTTAACAGTGTGTATTTTAATATTTATCACCTGCCCCAGTTTACTTCCATTGTTGATATAGCTTAACTTGAACTGAACCCAGAATAGAGTTTCTTTAGAAGCTTAGTGTAGTTGCCACAGAAATTAGATGAGTTCATTACAGAGGTCATAAGGTTTCGCTCTTATGTAACCCTTAACCTTATGAGATCAGACTACGATTTCTCCACCGGCACCAGCACGCTGTCAGAACGGGATCAAGATTATTCTGGTTAATTCATGAGGATAATAGGATTGAGTTTAAGAGCACTGTAAGAGTGTAAAATACTGCACTCAGATATAAAACAGATATGACATTGTATACCATTATTTATAGGTGTTTATTTTTCCATCACACTCTCAGAGCCAATAAACTCTCTCTGGTTTTGGCATGAGTTACTGAATCAACATCAGTGCAACATATGGCAATAAATGAAGAATGTTTGGTCCGGAAAACCAGACGGAATCTGACATAATCATATTTAAATATCTGTAGAATGATGAAATACTTAGACTGTCTACTATTAAATGCAAGTCGTAATGCATTACACATTAAAACAAACCACAAGAAAAACATTAGTGAATCAAAAGAGTCTGTAAGTTACTCTAAAAAAGTAATTAATTAATAACTACTAATTACATCTTCTACAGTGTAATTAGATTATTAATTACTCTGTCTAAAAAGTAACTGCATTACTAATTACTAATTACATCTTCTACAGTGTAATTAGATTACTGTACTAATTACTCTGTCTGAAAAGTAATTGCATTACTAATTACTAATTACATCTTCTACAGTGTAATTAGATTACTGTACTAATTACTCTGTCTGAAAAGTAATTGCATTAATAATTACAAATAACATCTTCTACAGTGTAATTAGATTACTGTACTAATTACTCTGTCTGAAAAGTAATTGCATTACTAATTACTAATTACATCTTCTACAGTGTAATTAGATTACTGTACTAGTTACTCTGTCTGAAAAGTAATTGAATTACTAATTACATCTTCTACAGTGTAATTAGATTACTGTACTAATTACTCTGTCTGAAAAGTAATTGCATTAATAATTACAAATAACATCTTCTACCGTGTAATTAGATTACTGTACTAATTACTGTCTGAAAAGTAATTGAATTACTAATTACATCTTCTACAGTGTAATTAGATTACTGTACTAATTACTCTGTCTGAAAAGTAATTACATTACTAATTACTAATGACATCTTCTACAGTGTAATTAGATTACTGTACTAATTACTCTGTCTGAAAAGTAACTGAATTACTAATTACATCTTCTACAGTGTAATTAGATTACTGTACTAATTACTCTGTCTGAAAAGTAATTGCATTACTAATTACATCTACTACAGTGTAATTAGATTACTGTACTAATTACTCTGTCTGAAAAGTAATTACATTACTAATTACTAATGACATCTACAGTGTAATTAGATTACTGTACTAATTACTCTGTCTGAAAAGTAACTGAATTACTAATGACATCTTCTACAGTGTAATTAGATTACTGTACTAATTACTCTGTCTGAAAAGTAATTGCATTACTAATTACTTTCTAAAACCCTGATCAACCTCGACCAGATGAAAAATACAAGGATAGACGTGAAACTGTTCCTTTAATTGTTTAAAATAAAATCAAATAAATTATTCATGAGCTGGCCAATGAATTTAAGGGGGCAGCGTTAAATAAAAAAAAAACATATTTTAACATTAGAGGTCAAATTTCTATTTTAAACTCACTATTGTTTTATATAGAATTGTTCTGTAGTCTATAGTATTTAACGCAATTACATCAGAAGTAACTGTAATTAAATTACTGAAATATTAAGAGTAATCCCTTACTTGTTTCAATTAAAAAGTAATTTACAGTATTTAATTACTTAGTAATGCATTACACCCAAGACTGCTGTACACTACCAGACTAGTCAGACGATTTATGTTTCTCGTGATCTTATAAACTTTTTAATCAAATATCTTATGCGTAGATGTTTGAAATTAGTTTTGCGGACAAATATAAATTGTGCAGTTTTTTTAAAGAAGTTATATTAATATACACACACAAGCTCAAATATAAGAGTGTTTTGAGATGTACGGTCACAAAAAATATTGGTTTTATTTTACAGTTTGATTAATACTATTCTACATGGGAGTATATGGAAAAATGACCTTATGTCATGCAATGAAACACAGGGATATTCTTAAAAAAAACACCCTAAACCATAATTTTATATAATGTTTTTCCAAAGTAAGACTCTTATGTTTCTTTGCTGCCTCACAGTGGAAATGAGCGTCCAAAAATCAAGTCACTTACGTCACGCGTCTGTAATGTTAAACGGCGTGCCCTGTGATTGGTCGCCAGCTGCAGGGCTCGCGCGTGACGTCATCGCTGGCGCACTATATGTAATTAGACGGTCAGTCACAGCACAGACGTGTTCAGGAGCGCACAGGAGGTTTAACAGCCGCTTCAACATGAAGACTTCATTATTCCTTCTGGTAGCTTCCTTCTGCCTGCAGATGTACCAGCCGACAGACGCGTGTTCGTGCGGGATGTCGCATCCGCAGGACGCGTACTGCCATGCAGACATCGGTAAGAGACGCACGCGCCTGAATGAAAGTATTTAAATATGATATGAGCGATTTATTCATAATTCATGAGCGCGTTAGTGATTATTTAAATATTACATAAGAGCGATATATTCATAAAACATGAATGTGTATGAGCGTGATCAGTGATTTAGAGTGTCAATATGACATTAGAGCGATTTATTAAGAGGTGTAAAGATTATGATAACATTTTTAGACATTATATAAAACATGGTGTGCCTGTATTTGCCATAAGAAGTGAAGTTAATCGAGTTTGTGTCGTGCAAGTGTAATGCGTGTATTATCTGACTATATAAACATCAGATTAAAATGTATTAAAAAAATCACTTGTGAGATTGAAAGTGCGTCACCGCGCGCTTCAACTCGAACGCGAAAAGCGTAAAGTTTTGCGCAGTTACGCCATAAAGTTACGCGACGTTAGAGTTAACAGTATCCATGGTAACGAGCTCCAGCGAGCTCGATGTTTTCCCTGCATAGACAGGTACTAAACTAGACTAAACTAGCCTAGAGATCAGCTTTGATAAGAAGAGCTGAATTTTGAAATTGGGTCAAGTTTATTGTCAACACATTGAGATTTCAGAAAATTCTCTCATCTTATGACTTTCTTTCTTATGCAGAACACAAATGAAGATTTTTAGAAGAATATTTCAGCTCTGTAGGTCCATACAATGCAAGTGAATGGTGACCAGAACTCTGAAGCTCCAAAAAGCACATAAAGGCAGCATAAAAGTACTCAATACGACTCCTGTGGTTTAATCCATGTCTTCAGAAGTGATATGATAAGTGTTAAGTTGGGCAGGGTATTGATACAGATTTCCCGATTTGATCCTGATTCACAAGCTTTCGATTGATCGATTCATATAGGTAAATATATTCAGTTATAATGTCCCTTTTGCTCGCATATGAAGGAAATTATCTCCCAGCTAATGCTGTTAACTATACAGGGGACCATTTAACTAGGTATATTATGAAAATATTAATTTTACTAGGTATATTTTATTGTTTTTATCATTTTGGCTTTTTAGAAATGGACAAATCGGTGTATTCAATCAAGAAATAAGATATGTTTCATATATTACTTCTTGTTGCACGTTTATAGTTTAATTGCATAATTTGGACTATTAAGTTTTTACATTGATTTGTTGAACACATGCTAAAAACGGTACTGTCTCTTTAACAAAACTGGCATTTCTTTAAATGAGTGCCTGTTAACGAGAGATGACTCAAATAGCTTTATCTCATCTGTGCGATGCGTGATTAGAATTACATTTGAATTTTTTGGTGTTTTTGATGAACAACTGACTGTAAAGAACAGAAAGGGTTTTAAAAAGAACATTATTCAGTGACAAATGGGTTGCGTGGATCTTGTCTTTGGACTTTAATATTTTTACTCTCAACACACAGTGAAAGGATCTCGCTGCTGAATACTCCACCACTATACTACACAATTACTGCTGAGTCAAATCTAAACATTTACCAGCCAGTTAACAAATAGGTACATTTATAGTCACATAGCGTGAAATTTGGTTGCTAATGTGAACAATTTTTTCTCATTGTAGTGAAGGGTTGCGCATAAAGTAAAAGATCGATCTTGGGATTTAAGAATCAATATTGAGATCGTTCAAATGAAGATCGCGATGCATCAGAAAAACAATATTTTTACCCACCCCTACGTGTGAGTACCATAAATCTCCACTTTCACTTTCACATTTGTCTTCTTTTGTTTGTGGCGATTCACATTCGTCATGCATATCGCCACCTACTGGCAGGGAGGAGAATTTATAGTCAAAAAGGACTTAAATATTGATCCGTTTCTCACCCACACTTATCATATCACTTCTGTAGACATGGATTAAACCAGTGGAGTCTTATTTTATGCTGCATTTATGTGCTTTTTGGAGCTTCAAAGTTCAGGTCACCATTCACTTGGATTGCATGGACCCACAGAGCTGAAATATAAAAATAGACCACTTCACATCATCCACATTATGTACACCTCATGGAAGTAAAATAGGTTGCAAAGTTTACAAGTTCTACCATGTACAGCGCAGCATATCATTAGAATGCAAATGAGTTAAACGGCTTTCACATTGTGTTTCCTTATCAACATTTAGAGTGGTAACGAACCATCTGCTCTGTTTCATCTTCGCTCAGCCCACTAACAGGGAATCGTGCCTCTGTCGTGCTGCAGGCCATGATGAGACCCACAAAATCCAGTTTTAAGGTCACGGCTCAAGTGAACGGCAGCGTACACCGGCAGCGTACACCAACACCGAGCGGCACCACTGAGCTTGTGTAGATAAAATTGAGAGTTTTGAGTTGGTGCAGCTGAAATCAAAGGCTGACTGTCTGGTTAAGAGGGCACTTATGACTTGCATACTAATAAGAGCGTTTGTGGATCGACTGAATATTAAGATGTCCCAATAAAAATGTGTCTTTGGCTTTGTATTGGTATCCATGCTGTATGAAAGGCAAAGACTGCAACTACTGTGCTGAACTTTTGTTTCGGTGTCTGAATCGGTGGCAGCGGGCCAGCCATGCAGTTTTCTCCAGTACTACAGATACTGAAACATATTTTCAGTGGCATCATATAGAGTTTGTAGATTTTCAAGGCAGTCTGGTAAACATCTGGTTATTCTTCATATGTTTGGGTTGCACCTTTTAACACTGAATCTGTATCTTTTGGCTAGAGCAAACCTGAAAACAGTTTTTCCATTTATGCATAATCCTCTGAATAGTGTTATTATCACTGAACTTCTTCCTTGCTGTGGTTAGTTTTGCACAGTGTCTGGTTAGACTGGCACCTGTCTGATCGACTGCCGGCTTCCACTGGATCTTTAGACGGGGCGGACGGTTTGAGTTACATTGTTACAGTATTGATACAGATTTCCTGATTCGATTCATGTGGGTACCTTTTAGCTATAATGTCCATTTTGCTTACATATGAACGCTAATGCTGTTAATTATACAGGGAACTTGGCACATTACGGAAATATTAATTTGACTGTTTATTTTCTTTTTCATCATTGGTCAAATTTTGGCTTTTTAAAAAATGTACAGATTATAGAAATATTAGGGATGAACCGATATGAAAAGTTTTGGCTGACACCAATTTAAAAAAAAAATAAATAAAAATAAAATTGGCCAATATATTTTGCCACTTACCTTATTTTGTCATCGGATCACTTTTATGCTCAGGAATTATGTTTTAAAAATGTACAAAGAGGTACAAACGCTTTTGTTCTAAGAATAAATAATTTCCATTGAACATGGATTGGATCTGGTGAACAAATGACAGGCCAACAGTTCAAAGAGAGCCACAATGAAAGATAAATAGATATTTAGTTATTTTTTTATTATAGCATGACGATTAATGTGAAAAAAGGTCATTTTGTACTTCTAAAACATTTTTGCACTTCTGTTTTTGCAGTTCAAAACAACAGAACTCACATTTTACATGTTTGTACTGTATATAGTAACAAATATAATGCAAATATATTATGCATATGTTGGGCTAGAGGTGGGCGACATGACAAATCTTATCACGATGCAAGTAATTTTATATCACGATAACGATATATATCTCTATGTATTTAAAAAAATTCCTGAAAAATCAATACAATTGTATTAGATTTTAAGCCTTGTCACAATGTGTAATTCTGAGTAATCCAGCCAGTGAATTAAATACTTTATAAATGAAAACAACTTCATCTTATATCATTTTCTCTTTATTTGCAAGTTGACAAAGTAAATTTTTTTTTTTTTTAAAATGCCGCATTTCAGTCTGATGTGCACTAATCTCTTATTATTATTAACTTTCCTCAATAAACTTAACATTCTTTAAAGCAATGCAACAAAGAAAATAATAAATTATCCATAAATACACTTAATTAGGCTCTTAGTGTTCTTAATAATCTATATAAAGAAAATTATAAAATATCTGATGGAAAATACGGTATGGATGGCTTGTTTCCTGATATCACACATCATTGGAACAGATTTTTAGAAAGGCTTTTGATGTGCATTTTAAAAACCCACATGACATGAGTGAAACCAGAATGAATAGCGGGTGTGATCTGCGCTTTGTCACAGAAGCACAAATAAAGGCACTGGGACGACTTCAATACTCACGCACACTCGCATGTTTCAGATTGCGCGTCCGTGCAACACTCGAACAAAACACAGCTGCGCGTGTTTGGACGGGAGGCGTGTATGGAGCATGGGATGAATCTCATTGAATTTGCTTTGACGGTCACTTGAGCAAAATGTCGGGCCTCAGAAGAGGATTCGGTGACATTTTCTTGCATTTTAGACATGTTTTTCATCTAATGACAAGTGCAACTGTCTGTGAAAAACCATGTGTTTCATCATTTCTCAGTCTCACGAGAAGCCCTGACCACTGATAGAAACGTGCATGTGGATATTTACATACTGTATATCAACATACACCATGTACAGACCTTGCAAATCACTGTTTTCTCGTGCGGCAATTTTGCGTTACCGTGATAGAGATGATAATCCAAAATGTATACTGGTTTATCATTTCTACCAGTATACCGCCCACCCTATGTTGGGCAATTCCATGGAAATGTCAACCACATCATGGAAAAATAAAAAGTTACCAAAGGAACAAATGTCCTTTTAAGTTCTATAGTGGTATAATGGATAATGGAAAATGCCATACACAGCGCTAGAGGGCGCCGCTTGCTTACACAATGCTGACTGAATCGCTGAATTCAGACTAGTTTTAAACGCTTTAATAATCACGTAAGACCATATTGCCATTTTGATCTTAACTCAATCAATCGTGTAGCCTGAATGGATACCATACCAATGTCTACGAAGTCAAAGTTTGCTGATTTCAAAGCAATTTTGGATGGTTTTACCTCATCGTGTACCTCACTTTCACAACTGTCATGTCTTTAACGACAGTTTTTCCTCAGAAATGTGAAAAAGAGAATGATTATAAATTAAATATGACATGTTCTTAGGAGTGCCAACCCTTCTAGATTCTGTGGCTATCAATACTTCTGGATTGTGCATTTGAATTCAAAGAGTTTTTACAAAGTGTGATAATTAATAATTTCAATTTGGTCAATAATTGGCGGATAAATATTGGCGGCCGATACATCGGTGCATCCCTAATAAATACCTTATTGCAGGGGCTGTCGATTTAACGCATTAATTCAGTGTGATTTATTATATAAGAAATAACATGTTAAAAAAAATGTACGCAATTAATCATGTCCCCGGACTGTAATAAGAAATATTCCTACCATTGGAGCAACTCAAGCTTGAAGTACCACTTTCATATTTTCAGCAGGGGGCAGTAAGCGCAGCTGTAAAGGCAACAAACCACACTCATAGACGAGAGACCGCTGAAGATGAGGACACGTTCTTGTGTTCAAACACAGCTGGATGGAGCAGAACTTCGAAACATGTTTTTCTAAGTTTCAAACTACTTTAACTTGACACAGCGTCCTAAAACACTGCGCTTATGATGCGATGCAATCAAAATGAGACATCCGCCTGACGCATATGTACACTGACGCGTCCTTAGAAAAGCCCTTATAATAATCTAATTCACCTGCACAATGGATTGCTGTGGACTGTAGGCCAATGACAGGCTTATGTTCAATGATATAGAAATAAACAATGTATTGCATTCTTAAGCCATGGCTTGTATATTTGGTCGCATATGTGAGTGATCGGTGTAGCGAGTAAATGATCTGTCTTGGGATTTAAGAATCCATATCGGGATTGTTCAAATGAAGATTGAGATTAATTGGAAAATCAAAATTTTTACCCAGCCCAAAAAATAACTGAACAAAGAGAGAAACTGGAAATTCAGCCAAATGCTGAAAAAATAGTCACACTGCCCCAATACAGAAGTGGTCATGCTGGTTTTATTGTACCGTTCAACTTAAAATCAACGTCCCACATCTATATACATTAAATGAGTTTCCAGTTGCCATTATAGCTGTTGCAGAGCAATTTTCTGCCAACATGCCCAATGCAAACCTCCTTAACGAGTTTAACAGCAGTGATCTTGCATGTAGCCCCAGTTGGCAGGGATTTTGACGGCATTTGAAATGGTCCATTCACTCTGGACTGCTGCACTAAAGGCCTTTCAAGCCCCAGATTAGTGTTTTGCCCTACAATGTGGCCCTTGAAGTTTAATATCCCGCTCTGGTTCCCATCTGATGTGGCGATGGGGTGAGGTGCCCTGCAAGGGTCTCTCAACAGACATCGGTTAAATGCAGTTTAACTATAGGGAAGGTTAAACATCAGGGACAAAGCAGCAGTTAAGACGAATCTGCTTATACTGTATATAAAAATAGTAATAGTGATACTTGCCTTGGCAAACACCCCTCATAAATAATTTGCTCTACATTAAACAAAAGGCAGTGATCTCTGAACAGCTGGCACATTCTAAACATGATCTGTGAATCATATTTTGTACAGAGAAGGATTTCTGTGCTTTATCCCATTTACCTCCGAAAGCGATCAGCCACCTACTTTCTGAAATGTAAGTCAAACTCTTGAGCGCTTCATGAATATTCATGATTCATAGCGGGTGTACAGCTCGGGGCTTTCATGTATGATTCACAGGGGTTATGAGGGGGGTTCAGCACTTAAATATAGCCGTGAGAGATCGGTGCCAAGGGCCGTGCACACGGCTACAGTAACTTTCTCTGGTCAGGTGGAAGTCATAAAGACAGCTCTGGAATGAGGTTACGCAAACATTCGAGAGAGAGAGCGAGAGATATTAACTGATTGCACCCAATCCAGGAAGTTATAAGTGAGGTCAAGAGGTCACTGGAGAGTTGTAGAAGTCTAACTGTCTGCTGTGTGTTTTCACACACTTCATAGAGCAACAACAAGATCAACAGCCAATCACAGCGCTGCTCTATAGGACAACCCATTCTCAGACTTGAGTTCAATGGCATGAACTTTTGAACCTTTAGCATTGGCTGATGGATGTGATAAAAGCCAGTCTCATGATAGGTGACCTTGAGGTCAAACTGATTGGCAACGGAGTAAATAAAGAGTTGGTCGTTTAAAGCTTCTCCAGCATTTGTCCCGTAATGTTGACTGTTAAGGGATCTGTTTTATTTACTGAAACATTCATCATAAGGGTTGATAGTAGGGGTGAGCGATTATGAGCAAAACATTTATATTGCAATATTTTTGGTTGATAACGATATGTATCATGACATGCACATTTATATGAAAAAAAGTTATTAAAAACTTTATGGTTCCTTTGTATTTTAAATAAATTATTGATGAGGAATAAAATAAAAAAATAAAATTCCTCTATCGGCATCGTTTTTTGCCAATTACCGATACATTGTAAATACTAATAGCTATCACAAATTGTAAAATAAATAGTTTACTCAACTTAAGCTAACATTTGTACTATTCTTACTAGTTTTAATGAAGTTACCGTTACTCTCTAAACCCTAAAGTTGTCATTAATAAAAACATTTAAGTGGTCCGAATCGTAACTCAATTATATACGTTCTTTAAACTTTGGCTTTGAGTACAACTAACTCAAAGTGATCAAGTACAAAATTGCTGCTGTGTGGAATACCCATAAACCCTTGCGCTTGAATAAATTATGTATGTTTGGTCAAAACAAGGGAACTTGTGTAGAAAACACGTATACAGTTTTAATTCTTATGACTGTTGTTGTTGTTGTTTTGTAGCTGGTTGTGATTTGTGTGAAGTCACCATGAGGGTGATTAGTGTTAACTCTGTTGGAGCCGGTTACATTTAATTCATTCTCTACTCAATTGTACTTGACAAAAGTGCAGATTTATGTGCATTAATTACTAAGTAGAATCCAATGTGCCATACGGCTAACCTAGAGTCCAGACATAATCTCCCTTATACTGTATGAGACTATATAACCCAATTTAAATAAATAAAAACAACCATACTTTAATCACAGATGCTTTAAGTGAACTTGTAACCAGGGCTTTACATTAAATGCGAGTAGAAAATTTTATTGAATTCATCTCTCGTTCAGCGCTTCATAAGCAGCAAATATGGTTCTCATATCTGACATGTGCATCTCCGTGGGGCGAACAAAGCGTGCTTTCATGCAAACTGCCACAGCGTGCATCAGCCTGCTGCAGAGATCAGATAGCCAGAGCTCTGGGACAGCGTGATTCATATATCGATATATCGCGGCGGCCGGCGGAGACTACAAAACTTGTGACCCGTGAGAATAAAGAGAACATTCTAGTATAAAGCTCTAGACAGCCCTGACATACAGCACAGATGAGGTAAAGAGACAATGGTGTGAAATCAACATCGATTACAAGGTTTTTAAAATGCACATCATCATCATCATCATCATCCAAACTAAACTGGTATATTGTATAGAAGCATATTAAATTGATTAGGATGAGTCGATAATTATTAATAATGATTTTGTCATCATTCACTTTTTGATCCAAACCCATAGGACTTTTCCATGAATGGAAAAAAAAAAAAATGAATGTACTGTATTTTCCATTTGTGGAAAAAGATGCAATGAAAGTGAATGGTGACTGAGTTTAATCTACCCAGTATCTCCTTTTGTGTGACCTACTTCATGGAGTTCTTTACTGTGAAAGCTGTAGTTAAAGGTTTCTAAATGTGTCAAATACTAGCCTAAAGTTTCAATTTTAGAAAGACTATCTACATAAGCTTAACCACAGTTTTGCGGTTCCATTCATGGTCTGACCTGTGATTACGGCTGATTTCTACAAACACCGCTATTAAAAAAAAAAATGGAAGAACAACAGTAAACTTTCATAAAGGCACGTACAATTTAGAATGGTTAAAAAGGGTAAAAATCTGGACTTTGATGGATAAATTATTGGCACAGTTTCCCCCTGAACTCATTTCATTCTTGTTCAAATAAAATGTCCAAACACATGCATGCAGTTACAGTCTCCATTTACCTTTTATCACTTCATGGGGCGGGGGATTTTGGCTAAAGACTTTGGTATACCACAAGCCACAGTGGCCAGTGAACCAAAAAGTTAATGTCAAGCCCTGCTTGTAACTTGTTAACGTTACTTAAAAAAATAAGTTCAGTTTACCTGAGCCAAATAAGTATGTTTACTTAGAAAAAGCATGCAAACCGATTGCCTTAAAATCTAAGTAAGGTCAGCTAATTCAATTTTACAGTGTAGTTCTAAAAGCCGAATATTGGCACCGATTAATCGGTTTTACCGGCACCGATTAATCGGTAAAACCGATTAATCGATCTACCTCTAGTCTAAAATAAAAGGTAGAACTTTTACACATTTGGATAACTTTATTTTTAATTTAGACGGGCTTGTATGTTGCAATTAAACTACTTTATCAGTAAAAATAATCTTTAATCTAATTTTTCAATCCAAGCAAAAATCCATCTTCTCTTTTTAGTTGAACATACAAGCGTTTGCTTTGATTCTGAAGGGAACCGCAGCATTATGCATTTGTTTCGGATACATACTAGTTATATACAAGATATAACATAACCACGATAGAAACAATACTTGAATTTCTACCGGTACATTGATTAAACCGCTAGTTGATTGTGAACTAATTTGTGTCAAGCTTTTGAAAGGGTTAGTTAACCCAAAAATAATGAGAAATTTGCCGGTACTTACCCTCATGTTGTTCCAAACCCGTTTGACTTTTTCTATTTTCCATTAGGGATGTTTTTTCGAAAGATATTTAGCAGAATGTTCACACTGCTCTTTTCCATGCAATGAAAGCATATAACGACCAGGGACTTAAAAATAATCGCATAACTTCAGAAGACTTGAATATAGCACAAGTCATATGGACTTCTTTTATAGTCAAGGGAAGCTTGACAGTCCCTGATGCTTTCATTGTATGGAAAAGAGCAGCGTGAACATTCTGCTAAATATCTCCTTTAAGTCAAACAGGTTTGGAACAACATGAGGGTGAGCAAATGATGACAGAAGTTTTTTTACGTGTGAACTGTTCCTTTAAAATGCCGCACACGAGCGTCTGTGGGCCCCGAGAGGAGAGACGATAATGAAGGTGAAAAAAGATGCTGGAATCTTCCATTCAGGCCGGAGGAATTTGAGCCTCGGAGAATTCCAGGCAGGAAATTCCAGGGCTGAAAGATAACAAACATTCCTTTGTTCCTGTCTGTCAGAAGAGCAGGTGAACGTTCACTCTGACATTCCCTGATGTACATGAAGCTTCACATACGTCGACTCGTCTGCTGTCATGTTTTGTCTGCCGGCTGTTTTCATGAGGGTCTTGCATAAGCGCATCAGGTTACCGACGCTCTCGCCGTAGGGGGTTATGAGAGAGAAGCCACTCATTGACCTCATGCTGTGCTCTCTGAGGAAGTCCAGTTCCACACTCGATCACTTCCTGTCCATCAGTGGGACCCACTTTACACGATCTCTAGAGACCGTTTCTGTCATTTACATCTTTTTTTTTTTTTTTTGTGTGTGTGAACTGTCCCTTTAAGTCTCTGTTATCTATGATTCTTGGGCTGAAATCCTGCTGTAACAGATCAGATGTTCATCTACAATATTAATGCTGTTTTGTTGTGTGTTTGTGTGTGTTTTCAGTGATAAGAGCAAAAGTTGTGGGCAAGAAACTTCTGAACGACGGTCCGTTTGGCACCCTGCGCTACACCATCAAACAGATGAAGGTGAGTTCATATTCATAAAATCACCACCATTGACACACAGCAAACTGTGCATTATTCTCATATGGCTCCTATATATTTCAGTGTGTTTTGTGGCTACATACTCATCCATGAAATGTGTGTTCTAGACTAAATAAAAACAAGGTACTCTATAACTCAAATACTGTATGTACTGACGTAACAATAACGACCAAACAGAGAGAACATACTGCAAAAATCATTTTCTAAATCAGCATTTATGTCTCGGTTTCCATTAAAAATATATTAAAACAAGAAAGACGGGTAAACTTTACAATAAGGTTTCATTAGTTAACATTAACAATGAACAATACATTTATAGCATTTATTAATTTTGGTTAATTTCAACATATACAATTAATAGTTGTATATGTTAACATTACTTAATGCACTATGAACTAATAGGAACTAACAATGAACACCTATATTTGTATTAACTAACATTAGCCCTTTAAGATCTGAAGGTGTTTTTAAAGATTTCCTGTTTCCGTGGCATACGCAAAATTAAAGGCTTATAATGCGACAAAAAATAAATAAATACAATGATACCAAACACTTGAACCTCCTTATTTTAAATGATATAGATTATGATATATTCTGAGACTCTCAGCCTAAGAAACTGCAAAAAATAAATGCATATACACACACATACATATATACTTCTTTCTTATTTGACATTATATATCTCTGGGTGTAAATAAGGTGGCTCCAAAAAGCTTTTGTTCCCAATCATGTCAACTGTATCTGAGAAAAAGTTTATGTTGATATGACAAAGCAATCAAAAGTTACAGCATTACAAAAATAATTTATCATAGTGTCCAAAAACATCTCCAAACAAATAAAACATAATAATTGTACATAAGAACTAATTACACATGCAAACACAACAATGACTAAAGGTTTGCATAGCATGCAGACATGATTTTAGTAATGAGATTTCACAGAATGAGTTTCATTCTGTGTCATTTGAGTCATCATTGAGTCTGTGTCATGTATTTGGCGCCATCTCCTGGTGGTCATATGTAACATTGTGCTTCATGTGGATTATCTAATGATCTATACATCTGATTATCTTGTGTGTGGACTCGTTTGAAAGATAATCACCTCCTCTAAGTAATGCTGTGTGATATTTTGTGTTCCATTTATTTTTCGTGAAGTTATAAGCATAAATGCAGCATATAAGCAACATCAACATAATTGTCAAAGATATATACTTAGCTATTACTCACTATATTTTTGTCTGTGAGTAAAACAAATAGGCTGGTTGTATTCTACTCTTTGAGATCTTTCCAACAACATATGACACATGACTATTTGATCAGTTTGATGTTTTGATTGATTACAATAATATGTACAGTGCAAAATTATTTATAAATGATAAAAATGTAACACTTCTGATTCATCTGCAAATTTTAAAGCACTTGTTCAGTTTTGGTCATAATGTCTACATGCATTGGAAAGTAGAGCTTCTAAACTTTCAAACGACACCTATTTTGTGTTGGTCAAGACTGTAGTTGTTAATATTTTGACAATTAGGGCCTATCCGAGCTTAAAATAAAGATTAATAAATGTTGTAAAAAATACATTGTCCATTGTTTGTGTATGATATCTAATGCATTAACGAGCATTAACCAATGAAAAAATGTGTTGGTAAATATTGAAATGAACATTAACCAAGATTATTAAATGCTGTTAAAGTATTGATCATTGTTATTCATGTTAACATATGTAGTTAACTAATGTAACCTTATTTTAAAGTGTTACAAGTGTTAAAGTGTTTGAGAAGCATAATGTAATAAGCTATTAAGACTTGTTTTCAGAGAATCTATCTTGAATTAAGCTTTTTTTATCATACAAAAATGATTATTATTGCAGTTTATCACCAATACTTTCCATGATTTTTCCACACCTGAACAACACAATTTAAATTCCCTTATATTTCCAGGTTTTTCATTACACAAAACCCCTGAACTATGAAACGGTTGAATATATTCTCAACGTGTTTTGGTCCGTTATAATTGTGTTTTGTTTTGTGTAGATGTACAAGGGCTTTGATAAGATGCAGCATGTGCAGTACATCTACACGCATGATTCAGAGAGCCTGTGTGGAGTCAAGTTTGACATCAACAAATACCAGTACCTCATCACAGGTGAGAGCATGACATCACATCATCTCCAATACGCATTAAAAGAATGATTAATATAAACTTATATCACCAGGATAATTCATTACTAAACACTGTGGATAGATTCTGAAAGTCACTTTTATTCAAAGCATCTGGTAGGGTTGAACGATTCTGACGAAAATCATAATAGTCGATTGATGCTGTAATTGTGATTATTTATTTCAATTAGTAGAATTTGCAGTGGCGCAACATCTAGCGAATCCAAAACCAGTTCAGGATACCAACGGGGCTTTTAATTTTGGTTCTAAAGTTTCTTTTTGAGTCCAAGTCCACATAATATGTTTTCGGGATTAAACTCATTTATTTTTCTACATTCACACTGTAACGCTGTTTTCCTCCACTGAAAGTGGAAACTTTCATAAGTGTTTTCTAGGTCCAAATACTTGGAAAACGATGATGTTAAGAAACGAGAAAACAGTTTTCAACCAAAAATGTGTTTTTATGTGGACGTGGCCTGAGTGTCAGTTTCTTCAACAATAGTTTTGTTGGGGGTCTGGGTATCTCAGCGAGTACTGACGCTGACTATCACACCTGGAGTCACGAGTTTGAATCCAGGGTGTGCTGAGTGACTCCAGCCAGGTCTCCTAAGCAACCAAATTGGCCCGGTTGCTAGGGAGGGTAGAGTCACATGGGGTAACCTCCTTGTGGTCGTGATTAGTGGTTCTCGCTCTCAATGGGGTGTGTGGTAAGTTGTGCGTGGATCGTGGAGAGTAGCATGAGCCTCCACATGCTGTGAGTCTCCGCGGTGTCATGCACAACGAGTCAAGTGATAAGATAAGCGGATTGACGGTCTCAGAAGCGGAGGCAACTGAGACTTGTCCTCCGCCACTCGGATTGAGGTGAGTAACCGCACCACCACGAGGACCTGCTAAGTAGTGGGAATTGGGCATTCCAAGATTAATTAATTGCGGCAGGTATAATTGTAATTAAGTCCTCATGGTGGCGTAGTGATTCGCCTCAATCCGGGTGGCGGAGGACGAATCTCAGTTGCCTCCGTCAATCCACGCATCTTATCACATGACTTGTTGAGCGCGTTACCACGGAGACATAGCGCGTGTGGAGGCTTCACGCTATTCTCCGCGGCATCCACGCACAACTCGCCACACGCCCCACCGAGAGCGAGAACCACATTATAGCGACCACGAGGAGGTTACCCCATGTGACTGTACCCTTTTTATTTATTTATTTATTTTAGATACATAGTATATTATAAATTGTAAACATTTACAATCCACCTTAATTAAATGTGAAAATGCCACTAGATAGGTGTAACAAGACTGCCCTTAGAAATATAATAACGTTAAATGTATTTAAATGATACCAGGAAATACTTAAGCTTTGGAAGCCATTAAAAAAATGAAACTAATCTAAAACTAACAGACAATGTGCGAAAAATAAACAAAACTGGAATTACAAATTGAAAAAACTCAATTAAAATCCCAAACTGTAATAATCCTGCTTTTAGCGGCGCATGACCTCAAGCTGCAGTTATAACTTAAAAACAATCTTAACTTTTTTTATTTTAAATGGAGTTTTCAACTGAGAACACAATAAAGCTAAAACTGAATGTGTCTGTCTCCTCTCAGGTCGTGTTCATGATGGTAAAGTTTACACAGGACTGTGTAACTTCAATGAGAGGTGGGAGCGTCTGTCTCTGGCACAGAAGAAGGGCATCAACCATCGCTACCAGTTGGGCTGTAACTGCAGGGTGAGTGCCAACACTACAAAGGGTGGGCAGCAAAATAAACTGGCCAATCACAGGGCAGTGTTCAGAGAGACCAGGACAAAGCCAAGGATAAACACACACACACACACACACACTCACTCACTCACTCACTCACTGGTTTAAACAGTGTTTCTGTGTGCTTCAGTGGACAAAAGTGTATTTTTAGATTCTCTTGATCCAGATGTTTGGCTCTGTAATAAAATTGCTGCTTCAGAAGCCAAACTGAAACACACAGCAGTTTGGACTCCGATCTGAGAGTACGGACTGATCTACAGATGATCTCAACTGGTTCCATCCACTGGTTCATTCTGTGTCATTTGAGTCATCATTGACTAAATGTACTTGGCGCCATCTCCTGGTGGCCATAGTAATTACAGTGAACGATCCTCTCTGCCCATATTTGGATGACTTCCATCTCTGGTTTCAGCGACCTGAATCCTAATATGAATGGTTTAGCGTTTCATGATGCTAGACAACGTACTACATTATTTCCGATTAAGTCATCTGATCTAGGAAAGCTATTGTGTTTTTAGCCAGATAGCACATTGTGTGCTTTGTGCACATTGTGCTTCGTATGGATTATAACATTATCTATGCATCCAATTACCCTCTGTGTGGGCTCGTTTGAAAGAAAATCACCTCCTCTAAGTAATGCTGTGTGATATTTTATGTTCCGTTTGTATTTCGTGAAGTTATAAGCAAATATGCAGCTTATAAGCAACACCTGTTTACATATAACATGTCAAAAACATATACTTTGTCTATTACTCGCTATATTTTTGTCTGTGAGTAAAACAAATAGGCTGGTTGTATTTTACTCTTTGAGATCTTTCCAACAACATATGACACATGAATATTTGATCAGATTGATGTTTTTACTGATTACAACAATACGTGTTAGTGCGAAATTATTTATAAATGATCGCCACACGTTTTGATCATAATGGCTACATGCATTGTAAAGTAGAGCTTCAAGCTTTAAAATGATACCCATTTTGTGTTGGTCAAGACTAGTTATTAATATTTTGCTAATATATTGTTTCTCCATGGGGCTTAACTAGCATCACTACCAGTGAGCTAGTTACTCCTCACTACTGCTGAAGGCAATGAGGCAGTCTTCATCTGTGTGATATTATTATCTGCAATATGATAAATTACTCCAAGTCAGGACAAGTCCATTCACCCTCTCTAAATCAAACATCTTACATATTAAAAATGCAGGGAAAAAGAATGTATATTTGGACGCTCACAAAAAGTACAATGTTTTCTCAAACCGAAACGTCTCTGAGGCTAGAGCTGTTACTGTAGCTGTCATTATCCAGCTCTCTCAGGGAGTGAAAGATGAATCCACTATGAATGATGACAGGCTTGCATTCATAAAACACCTGGAAATGTAATATGAAACTGTAAATAGCACTACTTTAATATGTCTTTTAATCCATCTAGATTTGTCTGGTTTTCCACTTAGTCATTCAAAAGCAAAAATGAGCATGAGATCTGGGTAGGAGCATCAGTCTTGACAACACTTGATATTTTGCCACAAACTGCAGTCATTTTATATCCAAGTTTGGTTCGTTTCTCTGCTGATCCGTTAACGACTCGATTTGCTGCTTTGAAAGCTCACCTGTGGCTCTTTTCTTTGTAGATCAAGCCGTGCCACTACTTGCCATGCTTTGTGACTTCCAAGAATGAATGCCTGTGGACGGATATGCTCTCCCACTTTGGTTATCCTGGTTACCAGTCCCGCCACTACGCTTGCATCCAGCAGAAGGAAGGTTACTGCAGCTGGTATCGGGGTATTACCACTCGTAAAAAAGTAACCAACACCACCGACCCCTGAACTCGGCAAACATCCCTTCTGCTTCCCCTTTCCAACACCTTACCGCATCCACACGGCACTTCCCCGGCCTTCGGATCCCCGTTCAGAAAACAGTGAAAAGATGAATCCTGCCGACTACGCCAGTTTCTAATAACACTTACTGTGGCACCTGTTATTCATCAAGAATTACATCAAATTTTGCTGTGTGAGGCCTGATGCAATTAATGCAGAACACCAGAAGGCATGAACTGATCCTCATAAACATAACCCACTGTATCCATTCAGAAGATATTCAATATTAAATAATTTATGAAGGCAATAATCCACGAACCTGCCGCAAAAAAAACAAACAAAAAAAGCTTTTTTTTTTTTTGGTAATGTATTGCTTTTTAAACATGATTTTTAAATATAAAAATAACTGCTATTGTATATGTATGCAAATCTACATAATGTCCACGATTTATACTGTTAAATACCTATTTATTAATTGTCTCCGCTTACCTCTGGATTGTGCTGTAATGTTCCGTTTTTTTGCATTGTTACCACATTTATATAATGTACACGTTTCATTAACCACAACTGGTTTTATATATATATATATATATATATATATATATATATACACACACACACACTACCGTTAAAAAGTTTGGGGTCACTTATTCTTTTATTGATATTTTTTCACATTTTAAAATAATGAAGTCATCACAACTATGGAATAATAGAAATGGAAATATGGGAATTATATTGTGACTAAAAAAAATCCAAAATAAATCTAAATTGTTATATTTTAGCATCTTCAAAGTGGCCACACTTTGCCTAGATTTTGCAGAAATGTACTCTTGGCATTTTCTCAACCAACTTCTTGAGGTATTGAAGGAGTTCCCATCTATATGTTGGGCACTTATTGGCTGCTTTTCTTAATTATTCAGTCCAAGTCGTCCATTTCAAAACCATTTAGTTTTATAATGAAATAAATGAATATGTTGGCACAATTATATTTTTGTCTACAAAACTAATTTCAAACATTGAATCATACGCCTTGAGATCGAAAGATTTTTAAGATCATGAGAAACATTTCAGTCAAGTGACCCCAAACTTTTGAACGGTAGTGTATGTGTATGTGTATGTGTGTGTGTGTATATATATATATAATATTTTTTTACTGTAAGCACAGCTAAAAACGAACCTTCCAGCACAGATTTAGAGAAACTCCCGAGTGGAACAATTGATGCATTTTATTCTTTTCGTTGGTTTGTGTCTCTTGCTGTTTATGATATAAGCTATGAAATTGTGACTTCTGTATTTTTGTACTTAAAAGTTTAGACCCACAAGAATCCAGATGTAAATCCTAAATGTATTTCCAACATCTAGTTTGTATTTATGCACCTTTTAATCTGAGAAACCATAAAATACAACACTGCTCATCTATATTCCAAATGTAAAAATATATGTATGTGCCAACATTCAACATTCAGTTCTACTTTTCTGAACATTTTGAGGGTATGCTGGAAAAACTGCCCACATGAATACAGAGGTTTTGGTTCTGAATGAAATAGAATAAATGTGTATAGGTATCGAAGCATATCATATACAGTAGAACGCCTAGAATAATGTGACGTTACCACTAAATTGATCATGTGTCACAGATTTTTTTCTGGTCCATTCCTCAGTTGGAGGCAGATTAGATGTTTCTCATAATGAATACAGTTAATCATATCTAGAGAAATGTAAAGTTTGGTGGTGTTTGTGTAGATGTAAACACGTCATGCACTAGTTTACTGCTGGTTTAGAATGAGAGCATTTACTTCTGCCTCTAACTCGTGTTTTTATAACATTTAAATATTCTGTCTGCGTAACATCCTGCTCAAATCAGTCCTGTTTTACTCTCATTTAAGATGCGGAAAGGCTGTGTAGTGTGTGTGTGTGTGTGTGTGTGTGTGTGTGTGTGTGTGTGTGTGTGTGTGTGTGTGTGTGTGTGCGTGCGTGTGCATGTGTTTGTGCAAACAAATTCCTAAAGAGGTGACCATTTTTCAATAGGGGCTTTCAAGAATGTTTTGATTTTTATATTTTTATAATAAATATTGTGAAAATGGCTCTATGACTCTTCAGTCATTATTATTTTCTGTTCATCTGTGTACATTCACTGTAGTTCAAGCAGTCTCATGAATAACATTAGTGAAAGCTCAGACTCACCATCTGTGTGTGGTTTGGGAAGAACGTTTGCTCGTTGAGAGGGAAATTCTCAGGACCGAGCGTCTCGTAGAGTTTGATCATGTGAGAGAACTGCAGAATAAAAACAACAAATGGAATAAACACTGATGTCATCAGAGAATCAACAAGACACAATTACAGCAAAGTGTCTTCGTGTGCATTAAAGTCAACTTGAAATCAAAACTGTCGATTTACTTTTTGAACCTCCTGAGACCCCGTGTCCACGTGTGGACATAACGTTTTGGCTTTGCTATTGGCTATGCATAACTAAATTTCATTTAAACCGACTGATCTCAGTTCAGGAGAATCTGTGCTGTCAGTAAAGGGTTAAACTATCAACGTACAGAGTCATGTGACCAAACAACATGGCGCCGATCACAGCGGAGTTTGTTTTTGGGTGAAACAGCAAAAAAACAACATCTGGTATGAAACCTACAGTATTTGTCTTTGTAATAATTCATCAAAATATAATAACTTGCTCCACCTCTGAAAAGACTCCTTTTCAGCTGACGTCATTAAGTCTTATTTTTCATTTACTTGTCATATAGAGACACTTTACACCATCCAATCAATTCCTCATGTAGAAAAAAGTCCCGCCTTACATTTATACAGAAATATGTCACATTAAAGGTGCAGTATGTAAGATTCAGAAACACTTGTTATTAGTGACACCTGTGGCCGTTAAGTGAACTGCAGCCTGTTGCTCGCGCTCGTGCACACACTCCATAGGGACGCGAGCGAGCATCGATCAAAACAATGACGTAACGTACAAAGAGACTGAACGTGATTCACCGACATCATGCTGACAGATGAGGTAACATAATTAAAATGACACAGTTATGATTGTTTTACTACAAACTTTGAGACTGTATATTATATTTGACTCTCCAGTGCTGGAACAGGGCTCATATAAAGTGTGGATATAGGTCTGACTATGCGAGACTGTAGTTTGAAGTAATCACTTTTCTTTGCATGATACATTGACTGCATTTATACGATAGCCTATGTCAGCGTTAGCTAGCTAGTCAGCTTTATCAATAGCTGTTAGCTAAATTTGGTGGATGATGACAGTAGCTGTTTATAAAATAGACTGTACATTATAAATATGTTGACACAATTCAGTATTGATCTGTCATTTTGATATATCGATGCGCTATTGTTTTATAATAATAGATTGTATATATTTTCTGTATAATCAAGTTACGTTACACTAACGAACGGAGCTTTTTGCATTATCTTGAACATTGTCTAGCATTCATTTCATGTGTTATTGTAGTTTAGCTAAAATGACACAGATCAATCCTTATGGCACTATATTTCACATGCTTTGCAGTTATGGAAGTTTACCTGTCCAATAAGAAGAACGCCAATTCAGGGTCAGTTTTAATCCCCAAAACTGAACGAAGGTCCCTCCAGGAATCAAATGTCCTGCCGATGTTCACTCTAGTTTTTGCTCGATCACGATCACGTTCCTGCTTAGCCAGACGGGATTCAATAGATAAATGTTTTTTTGGGTTTACTCTGAGTTTGTGTAGGAGTCGCTGTTGTGCTGGGAGCCGGACGTTTGCTGGATTCCATCTCTAAGATAACGTTATCTAGTGTTGCAGTTTGTTGTCGCTGTTGAAAAGCGGAAGAGAAGCACTGAGACTCTCGGGAGCGCGCATAAACGTCACATCCTTTGGATTTCCCCGGCAAAAGCGACCCACTCCCTTCAAATGAAAATCAGTCTACAGGCTTTAATAGGCAACCTAGGAAGTCCAGGAAGAACTCATTTCTTAAGTTGCATTTCAAGTCGTTCACACATTGGCAAACAAAAGGCGAATATTACATGAAAATTGTTACATACGGCACATTTAAGAAATAAAATAGGTTGTGAATGCAGTTTCATGTTGACTTTAACCCCAGACACACACACACACACACACACACACACACACACACACACACTGGTTGCATGTCCTCCCTCATTAGGGCACATATTTTGTCTACTTCAGGACCTGTTGTTTTGTCTGATTGTGTGTGTGGTCTGATCTGTTCTCACAGGTGTGTCTGTTCACTGTCATTAAAGCAAATCAAATGAAGCCCGAGCGGCTGGAGTAATTCACAGGATTCCTACGTGGTGTTCACTGCACCCTACACACTGAGCAGGGGATATCTGTAGTAGTTCACTTTAGTTCACTTCACTTGACATAATTAAAGGAACAGTTCACCCAAAAATGAAAATTCTCTCATCATTTACTCTCTCATTATTTATCGATACCCACTCACACCTATCATTTCTCTTAGTCGTATGGATTACTTCTATGCTGCCTTTATGTGCTTTATGGAACATCAAAGTTCTGGTCACCATTCACTTGCATTGTATGAACCTACAGAGCTGAAATATTCTTCTAAAAGTCGTGAAAGTATTAAAACAAACTGAGAGGAGTTAATTTAATGTTAACTCTCTGTTTCATTGAAATCTTCATGTCTCTGCAGTTCTCTCTCAGGCATCTGCTTGCATTTTGCTGCTTTAGGTGTCAAATTAAATGCAGAAAAACAGTTCAAGTAGAACAGAAGTGTGTAGTTGACGCACCACCCAGGGTTTGCTGCAGAAGTTGTAAATGGAGAAGAGCGAGTTAACACTGGGAACGGCGCCATAATGCAGACCGATCACCAGATTCCTGAAATCTTCTCCCGGGGTCATGCTGTAGGCGTGCTGCCGAATCAGTACAAAATCTGGCTTGAATGATCTGGAGACAGAAAAAATCAGGGACACAGACATTTTAAAAGACACAATATAGCAGAGTAATTACTTCACATGACACATTTCTTATAATCTTATAATAATAAGTCTATGGCAGCCCATGGAAGTGTATGTAGGAAAATGCTGAAATTTGGCACACTGGTAGGGGTGGGTATGACTAGCCCCCACACAAAATCTGAGGTCTCTACCTCAAACTCTCTAGCACCACCAGCAGTTCAAAGTTTAACTTATGTTTTGGCTTTTAACTTTTGAACCGTAAGTCCTAGAAGCAAAATTCCTGTTTCTACTTATTCATTGGGTCATGTGGAGTCCCAATAGATCACATTGTCTTGCTTCGCCCACTAGATTTTCCGCCATTTTGAATTTTGAGAAACATACTTTTTCGAACTCCTCCTAGACCATATGTCTACTTCACTCGAAATTTGGCATGTATCATCTAGAGATACTCATGACAAAAAGTTATGAGATTCATGATAATAGACCAAACCGTTCTTGTATAACGCATCAACGAATTTGATGGCGAGCACACCAAAATGGACGTGAGGCTGTATCTTTGCAACGCTTTATTGTATTTACCCAAAACATGGTATATGTCATCACAGGCATGACGTGAAGGTACATGCACTGTTTTGGAACAGCGCCACCTAGTGGTGGTCAAGAATATGAAAAATTGCTATTTTTGCTTATTCTGAATAGTTTGAACTAAAATCATAAGACTGGTCACTTTTGATTCCTTGGGGCATACAGAGTCGACTGATACCAATTACCCATTGTCAGCCATACATCCTGTCCGCCATTTTGAATTTCACTGATAGACCAAACCATTCTCGTGTAACACAAATTAATTATATGGCAAAGTTATAAGCACTTGTATTACACTTCATAATTTTCCTCACGAGCAACTTCAGTACTTCACTGTCATAGTTCATGAAGAGCTAACAAAACGTATCAAAAAATCTAAATCCACAACATGTATGTTAGATCCAATACCAACTAAGCTCTTAAAAGAGGTATTCCCAGTAATCTCAGAACCTCTTCTTAATATTATTAACTCCTCGCTATCCTTAGGACATGTCCCAAGAAACTTTAAAATGGCAGTTATCAAACCGCTTATTAAGAAGCCACAGCTTGATCCTGGAGAATTGGCTAATTACAGACTGATTTCAAATCTCCCGTTTATGTTGAAAATACTTGAAAAGGTAGTGTCCTCCCAACTATGTTCATTTCTACAGAGAAATAGTATATATGAACAATTTCAGTCAGGATTTAGGCCCCATCACAGTTCAGAGACTGCACTTATCAGAGTTACTAATGACTTGCTCTTATCATCTGATCGCGACTGCATTTCTCTTCTAGTGCTTTTAGATCTTAGTGCTGCCTTCGACACGATAGATCACGATATTCTCTTGAATAGGCTGGAGAATTATGTTGGCATTTGTGGACTTGCATTAGCATGGTTTAGGTCCTATTTATCAGACCGCTACTTTGTATGTGTAAATGAGGAACTGTCAAATCAAATAAATGATTAGTATGGAGTGCCACAGGGATCAGTTTTAGGGCCTCTGCTTTTCTCCTTATATATGCTTTCCCTGGGAGATATTATCAGGAATCATGGAATAAGTTTCTACTGTTATGCCGACGATACCCAACTTTATATTTCTTCAAAACTTAACAAAATTTCACAATTCTCCAAATTAACAGAGTGTATCAATGAAATCAAAGATTGGATGGCCAGAAATGTCCTTCTACTTAATTCTGACAAAACAGAGGTACTAATTATTGGACCAAAAACTTCAAAATAAGCTGCTAAAATATATTTTGACTCTCGATGGATGTGCTGTTACATCTTCTTCTACAGTGAAGAACTTAGGTGTTATATTTCATACCAATCTGTCCTTTGAAAATCACATTTCCAATGTTTGTATTACAGCATTCTTCCACTTGAGAAATATTGCTAAATTACGACACATGCTCTCTGTTGCTGATGCTGAAAAACTAATTCATGCGTTCATGACCTCAAGTCTAGATTATTGTAATGCATTACTGGGAGGATGTCCAGCAAGATCAATAAATAAACTTCAATTGGTTCAAAATGCAGCTGCCAGAGTGCTGACGAGAACCAAGAAATATGATCATATTAGCCCCATTTTATCATCGTTACATTGGCTACCTGTTAAATTTAGTATTCATTTTAAAATTCTGTTAACTGCATACAAAGCTTTGAATGGTCTATCTCCGCAGTACTTAAGTGATATTCTGACACGCTATATTCCATCACGTTCATTACGATCACAAAATTCTTGCCTGTTAATAGTAACTATAATATCAAAATCCACAAAAGGAGGTAGATCCTTTTCCTATTTGGCTCCTAAACTATGGAACAGTCTCCCTAACACTGTTCGGGACACAGACACACTCACTCAGTTTAAGTCTAGACTAAAGACTCATATTTAGCCAGACATACACCGAATTTATCCATCAACTCACAATTAGGCTGCTTTAGTTAGGCCTGCCGGAATCAGAAATATTTATCATGATCTAAAACTCTGCAATAAATAGAATGGCATCTACGCTAATATTATTCTATTTGTTTCCCTGTCTCAACCTGATGTATATCATGTGGTCACCAGAACCGGCTGGATCCAGCTCTGTTCCTGCTTAGTGTCGGACTCCACTGCTATGTGTCTCTGAGTGCTGCTAATAGCAGCCGGTGCCAGCCAGACATCACTTCAGTCTGTTACAATGGACTTCAGAGGATGAACTGATGCCAACTCCAACTGTAAGACGTCGAATACTTCATATGCCACTGCCTGAACCTTGGACTTAGGATGGACCTCACCGAACCTCACCGAAATGACCTGCCGGTTGAACTGAGATGCACCTCATTGATCTCTGCCTGCATCACCTTTGTCTATTGATGGACTACACTCTTATAATGGAATACATAGACTATCATTTAATTGCCAACAAAAGCCTTCATCAACCAACTAACAAAGGACAATGCATCAATGTGAACTTCTGCAGTTAATCCAGGATGAACTTCACAGACATTAGTCATTAATCTTACAGTTCTTACAAAATCTTTGTTTAAACACTGACCCTTAACACTTACTTAGTTTACTATTTTAACCCATGACCTGCACTGCACTATACATAAGTAATATTGTCATTATATTCATGATGTTAGTCAGAGGGGAACTGGCCCCCACAGTGAGTCTGGTTTCTCTCAAGATTATTTTTCTCCGTTAATCAACATCTTATGGAGTTTTGTGTTCCTTGCCACAGTTGCCTTCAGCTTGCTCACTGGGGTTATAAATACAGTTATAATTTAATTTTATACACAATTCACAATCATATTTAATCAAACTACACAATGATCACTCTAAGACTTTATAGATATTACAGTTTCATTTTCTGTTAATGCATGATCTTCTGTAAAGCTGCTTTGAAACGATGTGTGTTGTGAAAAGCGCTGTGCCACTCGGCTTAAAATCATTACTGGAGTTGTAAATTCAATCAAAATTTTTGCCATTAGTGTGCTTGGCCCCGTAATTGCTGATTTTATTATTGTTACTGGAGCATAAACTGTATTCCATCAACATTGCATATCAAAAATAGGCTATAATTAGAGGTATCTACAATAGCCAAGATCATGAAAACAGCCTTTACGTTGAGCACTTCATTGTAAATAGAAAACCGTTGCAGTGTGTTTGAGGAAAACAGAGGAATGTGCAGCATATGGCCGCAGTAGCTGTTAGAAGCGTTTAAATGAGACTCACATACACACAGCAGCTGCGCGATTATATCTGTCACTGCATTAACACATGCTGACCACGCAACGACAAGAACTCCATTATTCAAGAGCTGGGGAAGAGGAGAGGGCAGCGGATGAAGAACGAGAGGTGATTATCTTTCTGGGCAATCTTATTAATGCAGTCTAATCACACTCATTACAAACAGTTCTGGGATCAGGCGATGGGGGATTCGGGAGTTTAACATCTGGGTTTGATTACGATAAACACAAAACTCTTGCCACACTGCAGCATTAATGCACAACCAAACACAACCTAGGGCTTCCCGGATCTCATTCTTTTTTTAGTCAAATACGAAGAACTGCTCCCCTCCTGAAACACTTGAGCGACTTTGGTGATGTCAGTCGAAAAGCAAAGTCATTTCAGAGGCGGAGCAAGTTTATGAAGGTGAGTTTGATAACCTGGATGAGGGAACTACTGTCAAACTACTGAAAAAAATCTAGTTAATAGTTAGTAAAATCTCCAACACTGGCACATACACTGATGTTGAAGTAGTCTGGTCACACATCATACACAGAATAACTATTAATAGTGCCATTTATTAAAGAAGTGTAGGATGTCACGTTAAGTGAGGCAGGTATAAATATAATCACAACAGTGATCCCGTATGTTTGGTATGTGACGCACACATGAAACCAAGAGTAGCATGACTGTGAGAGGCCCAGACAGGAAGTGTGTATTATAGTGTAGTTCGGTGGTTCTCAACTGGTTTTGCATCGGACCCAGACTTTACATTAGACACCAAGTAGCGACTCAATACAGTAAAAAATATAACCCGATATTTAAAATAGTCTTGGTTTGCATTTTCATAGTCATGCATTTCAAGTATAAATGCATGTATCAAGTGACATTATTTTTGTTGTTGATATCTACAACAAAAGATACAGTTACTGTAGTTTTCTCTCCACCCTTTTAAAAGTTGATGAGCCTATTTATTTATATGAACCTATTATTATTATTTATTATCCAGTTTATTTCCACATCTATATCAACATCATTCAAACAGAACATTTATTACACAGGAGGAAAACTCTGTCCATACGTCAGACTTTAAAGGCCTTCATGTACTTGCTAATAAAACAAAATAATGATAGTATTTTGTTACGAAAAAATAGTAGCCTAAACACATTTGGAAACTTTAAGTACAACTGCCACAGTTGTAATAAAAATTAGGTCTAATAGATTCCACCTAATATATTATTAATTGGGCTGTGAATTGATAATTATTTTATTTTTTTTTACTAATTAATAGCATATTTTTCTGTGATTAATCATGGTACATTAAAACAAACATTAAAATATAATCATAAATATTTTTACTTTATACTTGAACTTGCAAGAAATTAGTTAGTCATCATTTATTTTAATTATTTAAATATGCACGTTAAAATTTACATATTACAGGTATACAGTGAAAAGTGAAAAAGTGCAGAAAAAACGGATACCGCATTAATTGCGTTAAATAAAATGTACGTGTTTAAAATCAACTATTAATCGCAGATATGTGCATGGCTAAGTGCTGTTACTTTTCCTCTTCAGTGCAGTTTATAATGTTAGGGCTGTCTAACTGTTTGAGAATACTAACTTCCTCTACAGTGCTTTAAAAAAAATTCAAATGGGTCGCACCAGTTTTGTGGTCTGCGCCATGATATCGAGGGAAGCCCGGTTGTCGTATGCGCACTCCAGAGACACGGTGAGCAGAGCAGAGCAGATCATTGGCGCGAGTGGTTCAAAGAACTCGCGCGAGTTGAGATACACTGCTACTGTATATATGTGAGATTAATCAGCTATATCCACAACATATTAAACATCATATTACAATATCTGCACAATGAAGACAATAAACAGGTGAACTTGAACTAAGTAACGCACTAGTCAGAATGCGTAACTTGTGTTGTGAATGCACCGTTTCCTTTAAAATAATGCTACACATAACGCAAAATCCTAAACTGTCTAAACAGTCACTTCTAAAAGTAGCTAATACTTCAGTATATTCATTATATGCAGTTATTTCAGTAGCTTTTCAGGACAGTTTTCTCATGTTGTTTATTCATACATATTCAACATATTCATCTTTAATACTGTATGTTTGATACATATTTAAATAATTGAATATAAAGTAGTTTATACATTTTTCATTTACATTTATTCATTTGGCAGACACTTTTATCCAAAGCGACTTACAAAAGAGAATATTTTTCAGAATATTCTGTTTAAGTTTGGTCTATTACATTTTTATACAAGTTTTTGTCATTTTGCACATTATTGTCAACTAAAATATGTTATTTTTATCAGCTAAAATGTCATGCTATTTTAGTCAGATTAAAATTTACCTAAATTAATGAATATGACATGATGAAATATTGACTAAATTTAAAGGACATTTCTGTCAAAAGACAAACTGTATGACTAAAATAAAAATTGTGCGTAAATTAACACTGGCGCAAACATGACGTTTAGAGCAGAATTGTCAGTTATTTTAGTGGGTTAGTGTTAGCCCAAAACGCATCTTAATCTTCACTTCCAGTCCAGAAACAAAGTTGAATTCTGTTTGACTGAAAAAGTGGAAAAACACACACAGGTCTGGAATTATAATCTGTGTATCCCTCATCAGCAGCAGGAACGTGTGCCGTGTGTCACAGACCCTCAATTCTGTTGTCTGACATTATTTACAATTCTACAAAGTACAGAGGTGTTGAACACTGTAGAGATTACAAATGATTTACATGTGATTGTAATATCTTAATCTGGTTCAAAACAACCTTAATTCCTTGTTATACAACATAACTACACCCTACATATGAGTTTATCAAGGCAACCTGTACCAAAGTTCGTTGTATAATTTTGCAATCTGTACACAGCAGAGTAACAGGGTGCCAGTTTTCTAACAGAAATAGAGTTACTATAACAAACTCTGTGATTACTGATCACTTTAATGGGAAAAACAGAGGCAGCTGCTGTTTCATTACTGTGGTTTACCATGTTTTACTGCGGTAAACGTGATGTCAGTGGCTCTGGAGAAACACAGGGCAGAAATTGAAGCACTGGGATGTGGCTACACCATCATAAACACCAATAGAAGACATCCAGATGCGGAATATGATGATGTGTAGTGATTGCACATGTAGACAGTGAGATGGGTTAATGTGCATAAATCAGGGTTTGCAATGTCTTACCTGATGACTTTAGTTCCTCCTCTATTCACCAGCATGTCCACCGTACAGCCAGAATTCACATATGACGCCAGATTGATCTCGGAAAACTCTGCCTGAAAACACACACAAAACTATGATGACATTATCCTAAAGATAAATAAATAAAAAAACAAAGACATTATTTTTGGAGTACCCAGCTTCAACCAGCCTAAGATGAAAATGTCCTCAAAACTCATTTGAAACCAGTCAATAGACCAGCTTGACCAGGCTGACTAGGCTGGTTTAGGATGGTTTTATTAATCAGGGAACACAATCTGGTGTATTATTAGGCACGTGTAGATACACTGCTGGCCCTGACACTACTGTCACTTTCTCATGCACCGTCTCTTGTGTTTTTGTGTTGTTTATGTATGGTTCTTCACTCCTGTACAGTGCATGTAGATCTAGGAATGTGCAGCTCATTCCAAAAGCTCCTCAGATGAGAGCGCAGCACAAATCAAGTTAGTCCCGTCTGCAGCCGCAGGGCCATGTGACCGGTGTTACCCAGCAACCCTAATGACTTCATTAAACTCATGAAACACATGCTGAAGGCAAGAGACATATGTCTATGAGACACGAAAGAGACGCTGAGCTACAGGAACAGAAAGGACCATGAGGAGTGAAAACAGTTCCTTCAGGACACTTTCATAACCTCACTATAATCAAATGAAGGAATGTTACTGTTTAACTGTGTTATGATAAATCAGTTACCTGGGGTTTGCTAGCAATTCTCACTTGACTTTGACTCCATCCATACATTTACTTCTCATTGAATATTCTGATTAACTTTAACTTGGAAACAGCCACGTCTCTACATTAGGGGCAAGTGGGGCTAAACCCCACCAGAGGTGGCACTGTTGTGCAAATTGCATGGCATCATCATAAATTTATTTTAAGAAATAATATATTTTCTGCAACCTAAACATGTTTTATGTCCATTATACAAGAAAAAAAGTACATATTCTTTTGAGAAATTCTATTATTATTAAGGTATGTTGCGTAAAAGCCATTTAATCGTTCTCATTTGCTATGCGTGGGGCTAACCCTTCATCCTCAATGTTAATCAACGGAGATCTGGAGAACATCATGCGCATCTGCAACGAGCGTTCAACGATGGCCTGAGGGGCTAGTTTGCCTTTGCTCCTGAGCCAGTCAAAAGCTTTGATCATATTTATGTCAAGCTGTTGACATGAGCATTGGAAGTTACCAAGTGCAGAGTAGACCTGCATAGTGAACTTCATTGGTAAGTTTTAAAAGCTAATTTTATTATAATGTGCTGCTGGTTGGATTAGTTAAAGTGAACCGTTCATCATTTCAATGAACTGTATGCCATTGTGTTGAGGTGTTGGTGCATTGGTTTGTATTAGATTACAATGACTGATAAATATTGGGAATCTGTCGTTTTGATTAGTTTTGTTATGCTGTTCATTCAAGTTACTGGGATAATATGCACACCCTTTGACGATTTTCCTATTTGTGGTTTACTTTCATGGTCACATGAGCTTTTTGACGTGGATGTGCATGTCTTAGTAGTGTTTTGTGCTGAGATTAAATCATTAGGGATGTTTGTGTGGCATCATGTTCAGAGGTTATTCGTCACTCTCTGTAAAATTTCTGTCATGATCTATTTTTATCAGTCATACTTGTTTTCATTTTATAAGTACTAGGGCATTGAGGGATGTAGCATCCATTATAATTGCACATAAATGACAGTAGATTGGCTTTTATGATAGATTTTTTGACTCCCCTTGTTTGAGTCCGGTGAAACCAATGAGTTCTAGTGTGAAAATTCTACCTGTCAATCAACCGCTTTGCTAAAATGAGGTTTTTAAACTTTGCTGGTTAAGTTTACAGAACTTCCCAGTCCCTGATGTAAAAATAAAGTTTAATATGAGAAGCACGTCTGTGACAGAATTTGGAATTATTTGTCAATGTTTCAAAGACAAGTCAAATAATTGATTAATGGATTGTTTATGCCCCACACTAAATAATGACCCTGAGATGCCACTGCTTGGAAATATGCCATATAACAGAAGTAAAATAGTAGAGGTAGACTGATATATTGGTTTTACCGATTAATCGGTGCCAATAGTTGCTTTTTTATTTTTTATTTTGATTAGATAAATCAATTGAAGAGAGCATGCAAAGAAAATGCGAATATATAGAAACATGCCCCGCGGCACAAACATCGTGTTTCCAACTTTCTTGTTAATAATAATAAAAAACCTCATCTGGTGATATATAAATTCCTCAGTCTGGGGATTATAGGCTATAATAGCATAATTTTGGTAAATACTTAAATATAGAGCATTCAAACTATTCAACAATTCTCCGTTATTTCAAAATAAAAGTCCCGAAATAAGTAAGTATATGTTGGGCTTGTTTGTAGTTAATTTTTCCTGGCTATTATTGGGATTTTGGTTGACTGAATCTGAAATGTTGTTAATTCTGGACTCCTGAAGCATCTGTCCGTGCCTGTCATAGTATGGAAAGACTAAGAATGTATTTTTTTTTACATTCTACAAATCGATTTTAAAAACTATCGACCGATTAATCGGTTATCGGCCAACTCGACCACCTTAGTTATCGTATCGGCAAAATCCACTATCGGTCGACCTCTATAAAATAGTTTGCATACAGCATTTCATGGCAGACAGGGAGTCAGGAAACCTGTTTGTCATAATTGTTGAAATTCTGTTTTGGTAACACTAGAAACACAGAAATGACACACTTCCATCTTTAACATCATTCAGCGGCCCATCCATAGATACACATACGTAGATACCGCATTCGACTTGTTTGGATACGTCAACCGTGCCGACATCTTGGAAGGAGACCTGACTGAATGTAAGCCAATGGAGGAGTTGCCTCAGTGTGCTGCAAAAACTGATTTAGTGTGGAAACAGTTCATATCATAAACTGACTGTCTGGGTGCAAATCTTCAAATTGTTTGCCATGATATACTGATTTACAGAGAACTTTATTTGAAGTTTGCTGTTGTAGAAGAGAAGTCTTCAACAGTATGATTTATTTACAGTAAGCATTTTCATATTTATGGTTTTCCATTCTGAATATTGCATTATCGTTATTTAATATCTTATAAAAGCGCTTACAGTATATATATATATATATATATATATATATATATATATATATATATATATATATATATATATATATATATCCTCAGTTTCTTTGTTCCTTTGTCAGTTCTTGTTTGTATTTTAATGCGTTGTAAGCCAGCATATTGCTGTAGCGTTTGTGTTTCCTTCTTCCTTGAATCTCTTCTTTTGTTTATTATTAAAGTCCTGCATTTGGATCCTCACTGACGCAAACATATTTATTGTATACTTTGTCTCAAAGAACTTGCAAGTAATTGGTTAGTCATAATTTATCTTAATTATTTAAATATGCACATATTTGAGATATTTTGATATTTTTATTTAACCCTTTAAGCTTGGATGAAAGAAAAAAAATCGTCTACAGTTTTGACCAACACAAAATAGGTATAGTTTAAAAGCTTAGAAGCTCTACTTTACAATGCATGTAGACATTATGACCAAAACTGAACAAGTGCTTTGAAATTTGCAGATAAATCAGAAGTGTTCCGTTTTTATCATTTATATAAAAAATTGTACTGTACATATTATTGCAATCAGAAAAACATCAACCTGATCAAATATCCATGTGTTATATGTTGTTGGAAAGCACCCAAAGAGTAGAATACAACCAGCCTATTTGTTTTACTCACAGACAAAAATATAGCGAGTAATAGCTAAGTATATGTCTTTGACAATTATGCTGGTGTTGCTTATATGCCGCGTTTTCGCTTGTAACTTTACGAAAAATAAATGGAACATAAAATATCATGTACCATTCCTTAGAGGAGGTGATTATCTTTTAAACGAGCCCCCACACAAGGTAATCAGATGCATAGATCATTAGATAATCCACATGAAGCACAATGTTACATATGACCACCAGGAGATGGCGCCAAATACATGATACAGACTCAATGATGACTCAAATAACACAGAATGAAACTCATCCTGTGAAATCTCATTACTAAAATCATGTCTGCATGCTATACAAACCTTTAGTCATTGTTGTGTTTGCATGTGTAATTAGTTCTTATGTTCAATTATTATGTTTTATTTGTTTGGAGACGTTTTTGGACACTATGATAAATTATTTTTGTAATGCTGTAACTTCTGATTTTTCTCAGATACAGTTGATATGATTGGGAACCAAACAAAAGCAGTTTTTTCTGAGTAACTTTATTTACACCCAGAGATATATAATGTCAGATCAGAAAAATAAGGAAAAAAGTACATTTCTGGCAAACATTTTGAAAAATATGTTTGAAAACGTTTTTTTAATTAATCATTAAGTAGTGTGCATGTTTTTAAGGTGCATAGATTTTAAATATGCAAGTATGTATGTTAAAGTGTATTTTTTACATACTTTTTTTTTAATTAGACACATTTTACCAGCCGTGCATTTTAAGTCTAGGCCTACAGTGCGATTCATGCCATTAAGAAAACACAGTTTCACAATGAATAAGATGCCGTATGCCCATCATACATTATGTGGCAGTCAACTAATACCAATTGACATTTTAAAAACACGTCCATGCACGAAAGCTAGAACCAAGGAGGTCTAATACCAAGAAAAAGCTCTCTAATAATATTTGCGATTTAAATTTTGCTTGCAATAAATTTTGTTTCATCAGGGTGCACGGTTACTTTTCAAAACTTGATCCGACACTGAATGTTCAAGCAGCCTAATTTACACTTAGAAAACTCCTAATGTTGCTATAACAATGCAATACACTTACCAATTTACTTGAAGTGAAAATCAGCTCTCATTTCCTGTTTAATCAATCGCACAATCATGCAGAACATCTCAGGTTTTTAAATCCATAAGGATCGCTTTCTCAACGGCGCTAACAGCAGTGATGACAGCCGACTCGTCAGCCGACTCGTCAGCAAGATCTTGCACACTTTGCTTTCAAATTACATCACTTAAAGCGTGATTGCATCACTCAAGGCCAGCTAGAAGGCCTCGACTGGGACATATCCTAAAGACCACACCCACAAGAACAAATAAATCAATCTGATTGGCTGATGAATCTGACAATCTGATTTTAGTTGCTCAATCATTTGCACTGTTGAGGGATTTTGTGGAAATTCTGAAGGCCTGTTAATTTTTTTTTTGTTAAACATTAAACTATTAATATCAGAAATTAACAAGTTAAATTTAATTTATATAGATGTTATATATACATACATACATATTGCACTGCATTTATTTTTTGTTCTAGTTTAATCATTTGTTAATAGCCTAGGTTATGGTTTTATAATATTTATGGATAGAACTTACTATGTGTATGATTAGTGTTATATGATTTAATAGCAAATACATGATTTAAATAACCAAATATTTTATGGATGTTTTCTGGAACTTAGATTATTTTATGGCTATGACATATCCATCTGGTTGTGTTTATGACCACTAGTCCCACCGCTTTTATTAGAAGCGTAAAATATTAGACAGTGCTCTGATGATCAACATTATTTATATGAGCAGTTTATATTTTTTTATTGAACTATCCATCAATATTCGCTTTGGATAAAAGCGTCTGCTAAAATAACTAAATGTAAAATGTTTTGTTTATGGCAATGTTTATGGGAAGACTCCAGACTACATCTGTCAATTCACTTTCATGTGTTTACGAACAGCTCTTTGACCTTTCCAATATGACGGATGTGCTGATGTATTGCGGTCCTAATGCTAATGAGGCATCCATGTATGTATATCTATGAGAACAACATTTAATTCTGGGCTCCAAAATCAAGTAGACACAATAAATGAATGCTTAAAAACAATCTCTAACAGATGTTCAGTCTGAACCCAACAGAAAGAGGAGAGGTGACACTGTCATCATTTAGAGCACAGCAGGTCTCTGATATTGCTGAAGGACGTGATCTTGGCTCGGTTCTGTTTCCCGCGCCCTCCACAGAAATGCAACATCTGTGCATTCGGCTGCGTTTGCTTTGCCAAGAGAGCATTTTATACAGCAGACAACCCACAAAACACACAAACATTAACGCTCTCTCATTCCCTAACAAATACACACTTCCCCTAAATGAGACAAACACTGGCTCTTTCTCCAGCGAAGACCTCTGGAATGTCAAACAGCAGTGATTCTCAGAGGACACGCACATAAGTCTCTCCTATTGGCTGGCTAGCACAGAGGCAGGCCCACCCGTCAACTCTATTGGCCGAGGGAGGAGCAGTACTTCAGCAGGGAGAGAGGGCATCGGACATGTGCCAGCTTCAAGCAGCCATGGTTACAGTCCCGGTAACATATTCAGACCCTTTTTGGACCCGCTTCTGAGCTGGGAAAGGAAAACAGGAAAAAGTCCAAGGGACAAACGGACGATCTTTGTTTACTTCACCCTTAAACATCCATTTCTGTCTGTACTAATGAAACTGAAGGGCAAATGTAAAGCTTGAGGAAGTGTGATCACGCTTATGCCAAACTGACTAATATCTGATCCTTCGAGTTTCAGTTCTAGTGTTTTTACTGGGTTAATAATGTACCAGAACATGTTTGTTGCAAATCTAATAGGCACTTTCCAGAAGAAAAGGTAAAACAAATAGGGCTTGAAACTTATAACAATTAAGTAAAATTTCAACAATGAGCATGTTTACATGCACATTCTTAGCTGACAACACGAGGTCATGTAAACTTTATCTTTATCGAAGGACGGTCATAAACCACTCAAGAATAAACCGGTCGACACGGGTAGATTTTTGCATATTACCACGAGTTCGTGTTGCATGTAAACACTTTTACCGGCATTCTTACCGGCTTATCCAGTGTACGCAAGTGTTGTGCAAATGCTTCTTCACGGATTGACGTCAAAAGCAGAGAATAACTAGATTATTTCAAATCTCATGTAAACGAAGTTTTCCTGCTTTAATTGTTTAATTGTTGTTTAACTGTTGGATACAGTCGAGAAGGTCATGACCTCTGACGGGGAAAACTAGCTACTTTTCATGCTATGGTAATTTTGTGTTAACCCTTTAAGCTCTGAAGTTGTTTTTAAAGATTTCTTGTTTCAGTGGCATACCTAAAATTAAAGTCTTATAATTCGACACCCCCCCCCAAAAAAAACAACAACAACAAAACAAACAAAACAAACAAATAACACAAGGATGGTCAAGTGTTTGGTTTAATTTTAAAGAAAACGTTTTACATTTTTTAATGATATAGATTATAATAAATTCTGAGACTCACAGTTAAAGAAACTGCTTAAAATGATCACAAAAAAACCAACTTTTTTTCTTATTTTTCTGATTTTACATTTTATATCTCAGGGCAGAAATAATGTTGTTTTGTTCCCAATCATGTCACCTGTAACTGAGTAAAACTTTGTGTTGATACGACAAAGCAATCAAAATTATAGAATAACAAAAATAATCTATACTAGTGTCCAAAAGCCTCTCCAAACAAATAAAACATAATAATTGTACAAAAGAACTAATTACACAACAATGTCTAAAGGTATGCGCTCTCTCCAAAGCATGCATGCATGAGTAACAAGATCTTATTCAGTTCCATTCTGTGCCATTTGAGTCATCATTGAGTCTGTGTCATGTATTTGGCACCATCTCCTGGTGGCCATATGTAATTAAAGTGAACGATCCTCTCTGCCCATATTTGGATGACTTCCACCTCTGGTATAAGCGATCTGAATCCTAATATGATTGGTTTAGCATTCCATGATGCTGGACAATAGGACTGGGCGATAAAATGATCTCGATATTTATCGTGATAAAAAAAATTCAAAAATTCAAATGGTGTGTCGCTAAAAACGCAAGCAGTTCGGCTTTCTCAGGCTGCGTTTCAACTGCCGTGGAAGAAATCCACTGAAATACGCTCACAACGCTAGGAAAGAGCTTGTTCCGCACCGCTGTCAATCCTACAATCCACCTTGCGAGCATGGCGCTCGGCTTCTGTAGGAATGAATTGAAAACGCTCTCTCAGCTTCGCTCACAACTTGCCATTGGAAACGTAGGGTCAGATTGGATGAACTTGCTAATGTTAGCTGCCTTACTAACGATTAGGCTACGTCGGACACCGGATTGATTCCATCCGCACTGCAAGACTTCATGACAACGGTTGCTAGTGAAAAGCACGACAGAACTACAATGCTGTGTACACCAGCTCTGATCTTTCTGCGCTGTAGTCTTGAATATTTTACTGTAGCATCAAACATGCATCATTTATGCCCTGTCCCGCTCCACACGTGTTACCTCTTTTCCCTGCATGTGTGTAGACATGAGGCGCCGCATAAGTTAACGTGGTTCCAAAGCACCTTTTAGACCATAACATTTTTCCCTTCTAAATGTATCTTTATTAATCAGCATGTTACGAGCCTTTAATAATGAACAAATCAATTTCTGTTCTAATTTTGTGAAAATTAATCAGATGTCATCATCTCTGGAATGGATGACAAGACGATAAAATTATTAGTTGGTAGCCTAGCCTCTCAGTTTAATGAAAATATACATATGTTCCATTCAGACGTTTTCTAAATTTTCTCTCGGGATACCCCTGAACCCCCATACAGCATCATTCCACAGTCACAAGGGCTTCTATGCTCCCATACTAGGGTATCTGAATCTAAAGAAATACAAAAAATATTTAATTTTAATGTAAAAATATTCAAACAAATACTGGACTGCTGTCATTATGCTTCAAAACAGATGATCTTTTAACATTCATTTTCAAATGCACTCGATAAACTATAAAATATTTTTAGCCAGATGTGTGCACATTGTGCTTCATGTGGATTATCTAATGATCTATGCATCTGATTACCTTGTGTGTGGACTCGTTTGAAAGATAATCACCTCCTCTAATATTGATATTTTATGTTCTGACTGTATTTCGTAGAGCTTCTAAACTTTCAAACGATGCCTATTTTGTGTTGGTCAAGACTGTAGTTGTTAATATTTTGATAATAATTGTTTTCTTGGCAGAGCTCAACCGAGCTTAAAGTGTTTATATTTGTCTTCACTTCAAAGAACATCGGATATGTGCTTCAATTGTTAGGAAAAAAAGTAATGGGAGACCAATTTGCACCGTATTCAAGAATATTGCCATGAAGTCAGTCAGTTACATCATTTGCTGTGAATGACGACTCGTATACAAAACATGCTGCTCAATTACAAATATGACAAATAACAAACACACCATGACACATTCACTCGCTCATTTACATGCAAACCACATTTAACACAACACACACACAGAAGGCTGTTGCTTTCCAAGTTTGCGCTCGCCTCACAAAGCCCATCTGGAATGCTGCAGGTATTTTTGGAGCCGAAGCTAATGGGTGTCGTAAGGGTGAAGAACGCAAGGTGCCTTTCAGCCGATCACATGAGCAGAGCTGGTTAAACACCACACACATACACACAACGCTGTGATTGTACACTAAGGATAAAATAATGTCATCAAATCTTATTTGCATCAGCGTTCAGAAAAGATTTTCAGTGAATAATGACTTAAATTTCAGCCTGTTCCGCACAAGTAGCTTTCATTTGACTTGAGATTACTTTTAGTTGATTTTCAGAACTTTCTTTTTTTAAAAGGTCAATTTTCACGATGATGGAGAGCTTTTCCATTCTCAAACTCTGATGCTGTTTTTAGCTCTATATTTCCTGCTAAACCCTTTTCTAATAATGTTTCAGCTTTTGTACACGTCCTGTCGCTGTATGTTTACAGGCAGAGAAAGAGCTGAAGTTAGAGCTGCAGAAAAACTCAACGCTGGACTATTATTGACTTTTTTCCGGTGTTTGCCACAAGAGAAAAATAGCTGCAGGTTCACTCACAGAAAAATGCAGGAAATGGTTGTTTTCTTCCACACAAACACATGTAAGTTAACTGTGGTAAATGTCATTCAGCACAGGAGTTTGATTTTAGTAGACTAGCACCTCTGAAGCAATTTGGGGTTTGGTTGCGTAAAAGCGAAATAATGAAAAGCAGCAGAGACAGAGGAACACAAACATACTGCGTACTATTCTTTAAAAACAGTATGTGAAACAGTATGCTTTTTCAACAATAAACATTTCAAACTGTAGTGTGCTACACTGTTGCAGTATTAATATCGTCAACGGAAACGGAATCACTAACGAAAATGTTGATGAGTTTTTTGATTTCACCAACAATAACAAACAGGATACAAAAAAACTATTTTAATTAAGACATACTGTTGAAGAAAACATAACTAGTTAAAATAATACCAAAAGATATCAACAGTGCACAAACATCTAGTTTTTAGAAGAAATATCTAGAAAGAACCGATTTAAATAATCCAGTAATTAAACAAATAAATGTTTATACATTGTTCTAAATGTTTCAATATTTAGTTCAAGTTTGGTCTGTTACAGTTTGACATGTTTTTATCATTTTGCACACTATCATCAACTACTATATTGTTTTTGTTGACTATAATTATGTGCCATGTATGAATATGACATGAACAAATTTTGACTCAATTTAAAGGACATTTTCATCAAAAGACAAAAACAATGACTAAAACCAAAAACTGTGGAAAAAGTAACAATGTATCACATCAATTGAGCAAGTTGTGTTCAGTTATGATCTCGGAACACTGCAAACAAATGTTGCAAAACGTTTTCTTATAAAGTATTTTTATCTTATTTTCCGGTAAAAATATCACCCTTAAAACAAAACAAAAATGTAATTGAGAAACAGAGTGACAAAAAGATATTAAGTCTTGTTTTGAGAAAAATGTAACACAATTTGGTGTTTTTTTTTTTTTTTTTGCTTAAAACAAGAAACAACTATTTGTAATAGTTTTTTTTTTTCTTATTTGCGGCAAGCAAAATATACTTGTTTTCCCTTTGAATCAAGTTTATTTTCTTACCCCAATGGCCAACAGTTTTTTTCTTGTTATAAGCATAAATGTTACTAAATTTAGTTATATTTCTTTCAAAATAAGACAAAATATATACAGCGCTCCCTCATCAGTGCCAATTAGCATATATTTTGCTTTTAGGTGACAGTTAACCCTTTAAACTCTGAAGGTGTTTTTATTTTATTTTTATTTTTTTCTCTCTCTTTTTCTCCCAATTTGGAATGCCCAATTCCCACTACTTAGTAGGTCCTCATGGTGGCGCGGTTACTCACCTCAATCTGGGTGGCGGAGGACAAGTCTCAGTTGCCTCCGCTTCTGAGATCGTCAATCCGTGCATCTGATCACGTGACTCATTGTGCATGACACCGCGGAGACTCACAGCATGTGGAGGCTCATGCTACTCTCCACGATCCACACACAACTTACCACACGCCCCATTGAGAGCGAGAACCACTAATCACGACCACGAGGAGGTTACCCCATGTGACTCTAACCTCCCTAGCAACCGGGCCAATTTGGTTGCTTAGGAGACCTGGCTGGAGTCACTCAGCACACCCTGGATTCGAACTCACGACTCCAGGGGTGATAGTCAGCGACTCTGAAGGTGTTTTTAAAGATTTCCTGTTTCAGTGGCATATCCAAAATTAAAGGCTTATAACTTGTCCAAAAAAATAAAAAAAACAAGGAGGCTCAAGTGTTTGGTATCATTGTAAAAAAAACTTTTCAGTTTGATAATGAGGTATTGATTATATAATTAAAACTATTGATTATGATACATTCTGAGACTCTCAGCCTAAGAAATTGCTGAAAAATCTTTTATTCGTATTTTTCTTATTTTACATTATATATCTCAGGGTGTAAATAAGGTGGCTCCAAAAAATTGCTTTTGTTTTGTTCCCAATCATGTCAACTGTATCGGAGAAAAATGTTGTGTTGATACGACAAAGCAATCAAAAGTTATAACATTACAAAAATAATTTATCGTAGTGTCCAAAAACATCTCCAAACAAATAAAACATAATAATTATACATAAGAACTAATTACACATGCAAACACAACAATGACTAAAGGTTTGTATAGCATGCAGACATGATTTTAGTAATGAGATTTCACAGAATGAGTTTCATTCTGTGTCATTTGAGTCATCATTGAGTCTGTGTCATGTATTTGGCGCCATCTCCTGGTGGTCATATGTAACATTGTGCTTCATGTGGATTATCTAATGATCTATGCATCTGATTATCTTGTGTGAGGACTCGTATTGAAAGATAATCACCTCCTCTAAGGAATGGTGTATGTTCCGTTTATATTTTGTGAAGTTATAAGTGAAAACGCGTCTTTTTTGTCTGTGAGTAAAACAAATAGGCTGGTTGTATTCTACTCTTTGAGAGCTTTCCAACAACATATGACACATGACTATTTGATCAGTTTGATGTTTTTACTGATTGCAATATTATGTACAGTGTAATTTTTTTTAATAAATGGCCAAAACGGAACACTTCTGATTTGTCTGCAAATTTCAAAGCACTTGTTCAGTTTTGGTCATAATGTCTACATGCATTGGAAAGTAGAGCTTCTAATCTTTCAAACGCTAACTATTTTGTGTTGGTCAAGACTGCTGTTATTAATATATTGATGATTTTTTCTCGCTGTCCCATCCGAGCTTAAAGGGTTAACACTTTACATGCTTCTGTGGTAAATAAATGCCGCCTTACAAAGGCTGCAAAGTTCTTGATTTTTGTCACAAATGCCATCTGTGTTTGATTTGTAAGAGGTCCTTTCTCCATCACTTGATCATTGACATAGAGTCGCTGCTGTGTGTTTGTTTGTGTGTGGTGTATATGTCAGTGTATTTGACTCCGGACACATCGCAAAGTTTCATATTCTGACCAGTGTTTAGGACTGAATACGGAGCTGAATAAAATGTCTACAGTGCAACGAAAATGCGCTAATGAATGCTTAAAACATTTGAAATGAATCACGAGTGAAAGCTCTAGTTACAACGCTAGGTATTCATTTAGATCTCCAACTTTTAATGTGTCATCTGCACAGGAGCAAACACACTGGTCTGTTGAGCAGATGTTTCTCCTCACATCATGACCAGAGAACATCAGGATGCTCAGTAAGAACAAACACAGGCCTCACACGACTGTGAACGGAGCCATTCCACCAAATGCCTGAAACTGAAGAGTTTTCCTCCCAGTGCACAGGAACAAGTGCTGGCCAGAGCTGAAGAGAACAAACATTGCCCTGAGCTTCAAACGTTTCTGTGATACCTGCACGCTCTGTTCTCGCAGCCCACAGACGTCACTACACCATCAACAAAACGTCAACAGTCAAATGTGTGTTTGACATTCAGTGTAGACACGGTTTGGGTTGGTTGTTTGGACTTCAAAGAGAGATTCATGAACACTATGAAGCACACAGTGTTTGTTGTGTGTTCTGGCTTGATCCTGAAGTGTCTGTGAAGTGTTATGAAGAGCAGCAGATAAACCCCAGAGCTGGAGAATGAACTTTATCTGGGTGAGTTATCTGGAGATAAAAACTGTAGACGTAGAGTAAAAGCCAAACAACAGCCGGTCAAGATTGGGGAGACACTGGAAACACAGAGACTATCATATGGGCTATGATCAGAATAGCAAACCACAAACTACTCTTACTATGTATGAAGTACCTAATATGTATACTGAGATGATAACTGGACACCACTTACTGAATTAAACACAATGAGGTCAATGCAGCATAATGCTGTTTGAGACATTTATCCTTGCATTGTGCATACTGTTCTACAAACGATTTTTTAAATAGTTTACCATATATACACTCTGTACTATGCAGTAAGCCATAGGCTATAGCCAATCAGCTGTATGTATTTTTCCCATTAATTTTCTCCATAGTGATTTCATAAAATCCATCGTAAAAGAGTTGTGAGCCATGAACCAAACCAACCACCTCCGAGGTGAATCACAACATCACAAACTTTGATTTAAGCAAAAAAGTTTTGAAAATCAGACAAAAAGGCACAGATGCAAGACTTAACATCTTTAATGAGGGAATTAACTACAATCCAATGATGCACTCCAAATGACGTAATCTAATTAAAAATGATGGGAAAACTATTTAAAACTATTGATTCAAAGTTGTTGATTATAAGTATAGACACAAAACGAAATATTCATATATATAAAAATATATAAGTAGTTTGAGAGCGACTTGATTGCGTCATTCACAGTGCATCATGGGAGTGGGAGGAGCTGCAAAGCTGATTGGTGGATCTTTCTCTTTAGGATTATGGGTAGTGTAGTTTTTCACCTCAAATTGCACCATTAAACCTTTTTTATTTTAATGAAGTTGAAATAACGTGGACTGATGTCTTCAACAGGTGCATATATCATCGGTTAACAACCTCAGAGCTCACGGCAGATCTGCCTTTAAAGATTTATTAGATGTCATTAATAATCAATTCCTCTATGGAGAAAATGAATAAAATTTTTTTGACTTCCAGAACTCGACTGTTGTGCTCTATTCGATGTTCATACAGTAGCTCACATCTATTCTCTCTCTCTCTCCTCTCTCTCTCTCTCTCTCTCTCTCTCTCTCTGTTATTTGGGTGGTTCCTTCTGAGGGCATGTCTAAGCACCAGATGGCACCTTATAAGGCATCATTTGTCTGAGAGTGGGTGAAGAGTGCCCACAGTTAAAGGGCAGATAAATTATACTAACTCTAATCTTTCACAGAAAGCAAGGAAGAAACTATTTGACAGTGGGGTAAGCAAAATAAACTTCAATAACAGATTAAAAAAAATAAAGTCTTAGTTTCTTATGCAAAGTAACTGCATCGCGTTTAAAGGGCGTTTAGATATTTTGACTGGAAAACAAGGCAAAAATACTGATTAAGAAAATGATCATGTATCATAGCGACACTTCCTTTGAACAATGGTACACTTACCACACCCAAACCAGCAACAACAGCGCACAAGAAACACACCCAAACACACAGCAGGGCAGGAGTGTGCAATGGTTTACAGATGTACAGTAATGTGGAGAGATGTTATCTGTGCACTGGAACGCTTAATGTCTAGACACTAACACACACACTCGCAGTGTTTTCATGCCAACAGCGTAAAGAGGTTACACGCACGCCTGTTAGTTTAAAGGTGTAAAAGGTACATTTTGTGGAGCCAAAATGGTAAAAATCACAATGTGCTTAAGCTAACAACACACAGACAATTATGATCTTTCATGTCTTTATTGAACACATCCCATGTGAAAAAGTAAGTGAACCCCTGGATTTAATAACTGGTCGATCCTTCTTTGGCAGCAACAACCACAATCAAGCATTTCCGGTAGCTGCGGATTAGACCTGCACAACGTTCAGAAGGATTTTTGGATCATTCTTCCTTACAGAACTGCTTCAGTTCAGACATATTCTTAGGATGTCTGGTGTCTCTCTTGATGTCATTCCACAGCATCTCTATTGGGTTAAGGTCTGGGCTCTGACTGGGACTCTCCAAAAGGTGGATTTTCTTTTTTTGAAGCCATTCTGTAGTGGATTTACTTCGATGTTTAGGGTCATTGTCCTGCTGCATCACCCAACTTCTACTGAGCTTCAGCTGGCACACAGCCACCCTGACATTATCCTGTAGGATATCTTGATATTCCTCGATGATGGCAAGCGGTCCAGGCCCCGAAGCAGCAAAGCAGCCCTGAATAATGTTGCTCCCTCCACCGTACTTCACCGTTGGGATGATGTTTTCACGTTGGTATGTGGTGCCCTTTTTATGCCATACGTAGTGCTGCATGTTCTTCCCAAACAATTCAACCTTAGTTTCATCAGTCCACAAAACATTTCCCAGTAGTGTTGTGGAGTGTCAAGATGGTCTTTGGCAAACTTCAGTTGTGCAGCAATGTTTCTGTTGGAAAGCAGCGGCTTCCTTCATGATGTCCTGCCATGGACACCATACCTGTTTAATGTTTTCTGTATAGTAGACTCATGAACAGAGATGTTAACCAGTATCAATGATTCCTTCAAGTCTTTATCTGTCACTCTAGGGTTCTTTTTGACCTCATTGAGCATTCTGCGGTGTGTCCTTTGAGTCATCTTGGCTGGACGGCCACTTCTAGTGAGAGTACCTATAGTACTAAATCATCTCCATTTATAAATGTTTTTTTAATTGTGGACAGATGAATATCTAAGCTCTTCGAGATAACTTACCACTGTAACATGGACTGATGGCTTCAACAGAAGCATATAACACCGATAAATAACCTTGGAGCTCACGGCAGGTCTGTCTTTAAAGGTTTATTAGTTATCATTAATAATCGATTCCCCTTTGGAGATTTTACTGCCGGAACCAGACTGTTGTGCTCTATTGATCTATTACACTGGTATTGGTAGTGGCTAATGAAATTTTAGTATTAAGCCAAAACTATTGTGCTGTAATATTTATTCATTGTGTTGTAAGCTTCTCTGCCACAAGCATCAGAACATCTGGAGCTCATTTCAAGATGGGTTTGTGTCTGACTACGGCTCATGTTCAGAAAGAGACATTTCCACATGAATGAGAACGGAAATGGGGATTTAAGTCTGAACAGACTCTGATTTAAGATGTTTAAATGAGTGTTTACCGGAGTAAAGAATGAGGTTTAATTACAGGAATAAGATCACACACACACCTGCTCCACACGGATCTCATATTCTCCATTCAGCTTCCTTCCTCTGAAGTACTTTGACCTGTTCGAGAAAAAAAAAAAAAAAGCACAGAAAGACACCATTTAACGCCAGCATTTTACTAAAGTATTCAATCATTTCTATATTATCATTCTAAATTCGCAACAGAATTCAATTCAAAATTATTTATTACAAGCAGTAAAGGTAAATTCATGTACAGTTAAGATATTTGATTATTTAAAACTAATAAGAACTACTGTTTGTATTGATATACTGTATTTGCTCATATAATAATAAAACAAATACCCATCTCTGTGTATTGCAATATATTTAATATACCATTTATACCATAAAACAAAGATTTTTAATGACAGAACAGCACAGAAATCAGCTGAAAATCACTTGCAGTAGTTTATCGATAGCTGGGTTTCCATCCACATATTTTTATGCACATTTTGGGATGGGTTAGGGGTTAGGTAACGTTAAACCCTAATGTTTGACGGCTCCTGTTTGACTCTCTGTTCAAGCTGATGAGCCAAACAACCTATGATATGTACGTTTCACATGTTTATGGCACCATCTAGTGGTTATTTATGGAAAAAAGTGGTTTCAATGTTTATATCGATCTATTTAAAATGAAAAGTGACTCTTATGTTGGGATAAATGACAGCTTATTTTAATAAAGTTAAAGTGACTAATAATGATATTGTTACTGATATTTTAAAATGAGTATTTGCTGAATATAAGCAACTTGTGCTTGGTTAAAATTGTGTATATTATTTTATTGAAAACCCCCTTTAAAATCCATGTATTAAATATGATTCAACAGGCTTTTGAGGAATATTTCTCAATCACCATTACATTACATTCATGCACACCATAAAAAAAATAAAATTAAAATTAAAATCACAGAGCTTTGAAAATTCTGACATATACATGTCATTTTATAAAATATATGTAAAGTGTGAACTAATATTTCTGTGTATTTTCATATATGCAGCGTGCTCTGTTATTATAAAGATCTCATTAGTTTACATTATAAGCTATTATGATGTCATCTTACCATAAGTTCATGAGACCCAGCGAAAAATGTTTTACAATTTCCCTTTTTTAATTGTCAATATAGTGTTTGGTGCATAAAATACAAAATTGTTTATTGAAAAAATAATATTTGATTCATATTGTACTTGAACTGTGATGCATTTCAATCCATATTTATAGAGCAAGAAGAGGAAGTTGTCATGGTCAAACTCTCAAACATTTAGTATCTCTGAAAAGCCCAGGGAGTCCTCTGATAATACCCCAAGATTTACCCCTGTAGCATGTATGGGATAAGAAAAACTTCAATAACTCAGGAGGATAATGATATTTAAAGTCTAATGTATCAAATATGAGACATAACTAAAACATGTGACTTTTTATTTTTTGTCTAATGGTACTAAAAACTATTTAATGTTAAAAAAAAATTAGTTAACAAGTATTGAACCCGGAATATTCCTTTAAGTAAATGTTGTGCTAACCATAGCACAGTTACTAAACTACACTCTGTAGTGCTTCCAACCAACATGTATTTAGCATGCACTTTCACTAGTTAGTACATAAAGAAATTAAAGAGATTTATTCGAGTTACACTGACACGTCAAATTTTGTTGGGTTTACCCAATTCAACTAGGTTCTTTCTACACAAAGTGTTTGTGTTGAGGTTACATAGTAATTTTAAGTTAAGGAAACTAATTTCAGGGGTCTGGGTAGCTCAGTGGTAAAGACGCTGGCTACCAACCCTGGAGTTCACTAGTTTGAATCCAGGGCATGCTGAGTGACTCCAGCCAGGTCTCCTAAGCAACCAAATTGGCCCGGTTGCTAGGGAGGGTAGAGTCACATGGGGTAACCTCCTCATGATCGCTATAATGTGGTTATCGCTCTCGGTGGGGTGCATGGTGAATTGAGCATGGATGCCGTGGAGAATAGCGTGAAGCCTCCACATGCGCTACGTCTCCGTGGTAACACGCTCAACAAGTCACATGATAAGATGTGCGGATTGACGGTCTCAGACGCGGAGGCAGCTGGGATTCGTCCTCCACCACCCGGATTGAGGCGAGTCACTACGCCGCCACGAGGACTAAAAGCACATTGGGAATTGGGCATTCCAAATAGAAAACTAATTTCAAACACGTGCAGCCACTGTCCACGATTGAGTCAAGTTCTTTTTTTGAGTGCACACTTCAGGCAGGATGTTCATTATTCATTACGTAATAGCAAATAACATATTTAACGGCTCTTGTAAAGACTAAAACATTTTCTGATATCAACAAAAGCACTAAAGTGTCTAAGCTACACTGAGAAACTGATGATGATGATGATGATTTCATTTACCAGTAATGCAGAAAGAATATAAATAAAAACAAAAAATGAGAGCCAGTCATTGGGAGAGTGAAATAAAGAGACAGACAGTGAGTCTATGAGAGGAAGAGAGAACAGTGACAGGCCAACAGAAGGAGAGATGTTCTGTGTGCCATCATTGTGTCCTCACACAGACTCAGCGCTGGGAACGAGGCCGTGTCTGTCAGGAGCCCAACACATGTCTCCCAGCGACCCCTTCAAACCAGTCAGGAATGCCCACAGAGCAAGAGAGAGACAGACACGCAGAGAGACAGACAGGTCGAGTGCAGCTCCTCAAATGGGCCTCATCTTAAAACATTGACATCTAAGCAACCGTTAAAGTCAACATGAAATGCCGTTTGCAACCCATTTTACTTCCATAAAGTGATACATTATTAAGTGAGATAGAAATGTAGGGCGGGATTTGATTGGATGGTATAAAGTGGGCGTGTCATGCCAGAATGGAGAGAGATCTGAATGTGAGTTTGCAGTGAAAGAAAATCCGCACACACTTTTGAGAAGGCGTTTTTGTCCGGGACGTGGAGGTTAACCCTTGTGTTGTGTTCGTTTTGTTCCAGCACATTTTGTGTTCCCGGTCAAAAATGACCGGCCCACTAAGATTTTTTATAAATCTCTCATATTGCATATATTATCACAAGATATTGCATTAGATCTTTTTATTAACTTCCTTTTTAGTAATTATGACTTATTTGAACATATATTTTTTTAAAATGTATTTTTATTGATAGAAGGATTTTATTGAACTGAGCTCATACTGGGCTAGTGGCGGGCACTCCCAATATATAATAATTACAGAATATATTAATAACCACATGCTTGATCTGAACAAACTAGGTGTCATTTGAAAGCTTAGAATCTGGACTTTATAATGCATATAGCTGATCTTAACAATTCTTAAATAATGCATTTTAATTGGCTGACAAATAAGAACTGTTCGGTTCTCATCAGTTGCAAATTTTTTATCACAACAATTATATTCAGAGTTGGTAAAAACATCAAAAATATGACAGCCATGTGTTATATATCGTTGGAAAGGAAATTTAGAAAATTTGTTTCACTCAGAGGTCAAAAAGCAGTGAGTTTTAGTGTATGAAATTCCCACTGACACATAAATATATGTGTTATTTTTATTTTTTGGTATACACTCTTCTTATTTTGTGTATACTGTATATTGTAGATTATTAGGTGTATATTGTGTTGTGTAATAAGATGTTTATTGTAATTGTCATACTGTTATGTTGCTTGGAACCGCACCCAAGACTTACACCCATTGTTGCACTTGTGCATATGTTTGAGTGACAATAAAGGGATTTGATAATAAACAGGAGTGTCTTTTTGTCACGTTTTTCCTTATTACTTCCTGAAACATACATAAAACATAGACGATGGCATATCGTAACTTACAGCAGACTATCCCGATTCAAACGAGCCCAAACACAACATGATGAGGAGATCTTGAAATATTCCTCAAAGAGTGTACATGGAAAGATGATGCACAAAAGGGCACTCAACACGTTGTGTGTGTGTGTGTGTGTGTGTGTGTGTGTGTGAGAATGTGTGTGTATGAGTGTGTGTGTGTGTGTGTGTGGGCATGTTTATTTGGTTTACGAGGACTTTTTTTTAGGTTATAAACTGGTAATTACAAGGGTATTATGCTATAAATGTGGTTTATGAGGACATTTCTAGTGTCTCCATAATTCAAATCACTTAAAAAACATACTAAATGATGTTTTATTGAAAATGTAAAAATGCAGAAAGTTTTTTGTGAGGGTTAGGTTTAGGGGTAGGGTTAGGGTTAGGGGATAGAATCTATAGTTCATACAGTATATAAATCATTATGTCTATGGAGAGTCCTCATAATGATAGCTGCACCAACATGTGTGTGTGTGTGTGTGTGTGTGTATGTGTGTGTGTGTGTGTGAGTGTGTGTGTGTGTGTGTATGTGTGCACATGTCTGAGGACTTTGTGTGTGCAAACACACATCCACATACTGTATGTGTTCATCTAAAGGATTGTGATGCTCCTGAACACTTAATATTTCTGTGTGTTGTAGTCTAATCCATTCATTTCCAATGGCCGGTCATTTTTGACCGGGAACACAACAAGTGTAACAAAGTGAAATAAAACCAATAAAAAATGCAAAGAAAATGGTCCAATTTCTTTTTTTTTTTTCATTTTTTTTTCAGATACCATATGTGAACAAAGTCAATGACTTTTATTCCAATTGTATTAAGTAAAAAGAAAAAAAAAAAATCATCTGGGTCAAAATGTGTCACCGTCCTGTCACTCTGTGAGTCTGGGTTTTCGTCTGGCGGGACCGTGGCATTATCGTCCCATGTCTGTCTTGTGTTTTCGGTCAGTCTTGTTTCATGTCTGGATCCTGACCCTACTGTCTGGTTCAGTTTGGGTTTGGGTGTCGGGATCCGGACACCCATGTTCCATGTCTTGTCCTGTATTGGCGTAAGTGCATTGCTCTTGTCATCTTGACGGCATGCACTCACGTCAATAATCTGTCTGTCTCTCGCGACCGCGGACGTGCTTTGTGCTGCACGCCCAGGTCGCAAGCTGTTTTCACGTTGTGCTGAGGTTCGCTCACTTCGGTCTAAGGTGTCGAGTGTGTGTGTGGCTGAACTCTTACACAGGTGTCCTGTCTTGTTTTTATCACCTGTTGCGTGCATCGTGTGGCTTTTACCTGTTTCCCTCATCCCTACCTCTGCCCCAGCCTGGATTACCTTCTTTCCCTACAGGGAAGGTTATGTTTGTTTTCCCCCTTGTGGGAGTTTGTGTTGGTTTTTGCTTTAGTTTTTTATATTGATAAATTCCTTTATTTGTAAACTCTGCGCTTGGGTCCTGAGCCTCCATCATTCCCTCTGATCGTGCCAAAAATGACCGGAACACAACATAAGGGTTAAAGATCAAGTTCACCCTCCAGAGCATCAGCACATTCAAATCTATCCCGATTCACTATTATTGCCGAACCCTTTATTACATACAGTAGCTATATGACTTTTAGGTTAACATTAATTAACAGCCCGTGATGACGTCAGCTGAACAGGACTGTCGTTTCAGAGGTGGAGAAAGTTATTTCAATTTGATAAAAGACAGTTGTGCTAACTTATTGTTCATGAAATGTCCAGTGAAATCTGACCACTGAACTTGACTAGTTTTGTCTGTTCATGTGCAGTCGTGTATAACAGAGAGAGAATAAACAGAATCCCCATGTGACAGTTTTTCAATTGTTTTGTCGAGCGCCAAGCGCTTTTTTCCAGTTGAAATGTCATCCAGACATCCACAAACAGTAGCAATGACTTTCCCAGACGCGCAGCCACATGTCTGACTCACTTTATCTCTATATTACGGAATATTCCAGCTCATTCCACACGTTTCACATTAACTTACAATGCACAGGGAAAGTCAAACAAGGAGAGCGTTTACCATTAACTATTAAACTCCTCCAGTCTGTACTGATGTGATGACCTGATATGACTGAAAATACACTGTACTTTAATCATGATTCTGTCTTTTGGATTAACATGACAATATAATACGCTCAGTTTACAGTAACAAGATAAAACGAGATAATGACTGAATTTGCACACTTTACTGTATATGATCTTATGTGAGCTGCCAACACAGAGATGAGATGAAAAATTACAGAATTTAAAGGAGACATTCTTTATATTAAAACACTTTCTCAGGAGATGATGTCATCAGCATTATAGGTCATTATAGGTCATTATAGGTCTATTTTGTCAGAAGAGAAAGACTATGAATTTTAAATGTGTAGATCTGCTTATTTTATGTTAATATGCATATATTAGGTTCATTTTGTGATCTTCTACAAGAGGCACAAACACTAGTGAAATGCTCACTGTTGGCATCTAGCGCCACCTGCTGGTAAACACTGAGTCTGATTCTGTCAGGGGGTTTAATGGAACATTCCACCATCACTTTACTGCTTCTAAAACATGTTCATGCTATCATGATCCAGGTTAAAATGTCCCTATCTAGTGTCCTCTTAAATGATATCCATATAACAAGCATGTGTGGTGCAGTGTTAAGGAGTAACTAACTCAACTACATTGTTCAGTTGTGTGACATTAGTTCAGTGAATTCAAATGAATGATTCACTTATATTTAGCGTAGGGAACTCCAGTTTGGATGGTTCATCTAAATGAACTATTTCACATTAATGATTCACTGATTCATTTGAGACCTGTGCAGCCTTAAAGAGACTTTGCCTTCTTTTTTTGAAGTTAAATACAGTATTTAGTGTATGGCTGCTGTTTATTGCTGTATTTTTTCTAGTTAAAATAGTTTTGATTTAGGATAATTTTCTCTGTTTCATTTCATATTTTCAGCCTAATTGTTTAATGTGACCCAAATTAAACAGGCCTAGCCTATATGACTATCAGGGGATATCGGTGGTGTAGTCGGGGCCATACGCACGTATACATCCTATGCTTCCTTTTTTCCCAGGGCTGTTTGCGTACAACGACTTCTAAGGATATTTGCGTATACCCTTGGTTTACCCTCTTGTTTTGCTGCTTCAGAAGTTCATAATTTACTGTCATTAGTTTCCCTTTAACGGTACTGGATGCTGTTTTGTGAAACTGGAGATTCTTTGTTGTAACTGGTGCATTATCACTTGAATTCTGCCATTCCCCGCCCCTGACAACCGTTGTCGCCGCCATCATCGACTGAGAGAATTTATGACAGTGAGTAGAGAGAGAGAGAGAGAGAGAGAGACACCCTCACGCTGAAGCAGTATCAGGTCAAACTAATTAACAAAATATACCAAATGTCCTGTAACATAAGGAATAGTCCTGTAATTAAGGGAAAATATTGCAAATCCATACGCGATGCCGTTTGTCCCGTATTTTAGCGACACACACCCAACTGCTGAGAATGTTTCAAAAACCGAGAGAAATTGACCTGAAACACACACCTTTCACGTTAGATATCGGCTGTTTTAGCACAGACGATCAGTGATAATCAGCACGTGTTTTCTCTCAAAATCATATAGCATTTGAGTGCATGTTAATGCACCTATTGATGACATGCCATTACATTTAATTGCATATGTCAAAGCTCGTTCTAGAAGAGAGAGAGAGGTAAGAAAACTGCATTACTGCATCAATTCAAAATAATAGTTCAATAGTACAGATGTAGTTAAAACACTTAACATGATTTTTAAGCATTTTCTCTCCCTTACTCTCTTCTTCCTGGTTGTTGCATTAAAGCGTTTTTCATTTTAAGTTTAGTAGGGGACGTTCACACTGAATGCGTTTTTGCGTCCGCCGAGCTGTTTTTCAACGTAAAGCAGCGTCTCGCACAGGAACAGTTGTAAATATGGGTCATTCCTATGATTCTGTGTCATTTAACTCCCTGTTATATTGTTTAATTTCACCCGATTACAATTTTGATAGGCTTGTTAACAAGAATAAAGACTTTGTATAATGTTACACATTTCCGTGGGCTTAAAAGTTACATTTTAAATAACTGAAATCCTTTTCTATTGCACTGTCACTTCCTCATGTCCCAAAATCTGCACGTCAAACATCTTTGACAAAAAATTAAAGCTAAATCATTGGATTTCTATTTTCCCCCCACATACAGTTAAGAGTTTAGTGTTACATTCTCTCACTAACATGTATTCATTTGTGGTAAATGTGTCATTTTAACACTCATAGTGGAGAATTTTTGTGTCGCTTGATTTATTGTACACCCTGTTATGTCATGATACTATGACCTTTCATTGAAGATATATGTTAGGACATCACACACACTGGAGGTGACATCAGACATTCTGCAAGATTAATTTGAGTTATTTGCAGTTTATAACTCTATTGTTTTATTTATGTTTTCCTTTATTTTGTGGTGTTAGTCATATGTGCTCAAGCATACCATGTCCACCCTATTATGGAAAGATATATGGGAAATTATAAATATTAGTTTACAAATATGTTTGCTAGATATCAATCACAGACCATGTAGTGGCTCATTTATCCACTGAATGTCCAGCCTGTTATTGTCCACCCTGATGCTGCCCTTTTAACTGGATGGACATCTGAATGTTTTCAGTAATTTAGCTTCACCTATTTGAACCTATTTTAAGTATTGAGGAGCTTTTAGCTTAAAGGAATAGTTCACCCAAAAATAAAAAATATCAGATGTCTATGACTTTCTTTCTTCTGCTGAACACAAATGAAGATTTTTAGAAGAATAATTTAGCTCTGTAGGTCCATACAATGCAAGTGAATGGTGACCAGAACTTTGAAGCTCCAAAAAGCACATAAAGGCAGCATAAACGTAATCCATATGACTCCAGTGGTTTAATCCATGTCTTCTGAAGTAATATGATATATGTGGGTGAGAAACAGATCAATATTTGAGACTTGTTTTTACTGTAAATCTCCAGTTTCACTTTCTTTTTATTTTGGCGCCACGCATTCTATGTGCATATCGCCACCTACTGGGCAGAGAGGAGACTTAATAATAAAAAAGGACTTAAATATTGATCTGTAACTCATTTTAGCCTTAAAACACTGTAAAATAACTGATGAAATTTGTTAGCGGTTGTTTGAGTTGGCTCTTACCAGTCTGTATGAGGATCGTCGATGACCAGCAGGACTTTGGGTTTGTGTACGGCGGGTTTAGCCGGAGCGGCTGATGCAGCGGCCGCCGCAGCCTCAGCGTGTGCAGATGCTTTAGCTTGAACTGCGCTGGCGATCTGAGCCGTTTTCACCACGCTGGAGAACGAGCTGAGGAACCCTCCTCCAGACGTTGCGGTCCGGGGCGGGGCCTGCTGGTTCTGCTGGGGCAGTTGAGCTGGTTGGTTCTGTTGGGCGGGCAGCTGCCGGCGCTCTGTAGCTGGTGAGGCCGGCGAGCTGGTGGAACTGGACGATCTCTGCAGGTCCATCATGTAGCCGTTGGGCAGATTAGCTACAAAACTGCTGTCTGACAGACGCCTGCGCAGGTAATTCATGATGAAGCTGGTGATTAATCTGACAGAGAGCGAACAGGTCATATATTATACACAGTTAGAGAATTCCAGTAAACTGTAAACAATTACTAAAGTGTTGGCTTCTTTTTTAATGATGTTGGGTCAAAATGACAATGTTCGCCTATGCTTCTGACTGTGAGCAAGACCTTTCACTTATTAATCTCGTGCGACCCCGTGTACACATGCGTGGACACTGTATTTTGGCTTTGCTATAAGCAACGCATAGTTTAATTTAAACCGACTGAATACTGTTCACAAGACTCTAGACTGTCATATAAAGGGTTAAACTTCTGCCGCACCGAGTCACAACAACATGATGTTGATTTCCTTGAAGCGCTTATATGGGCACAGAGCCAACAAAAGTGCCTCTGGTAAGAAATCTCTTGAAGTTTTTTCATTGAAACCTGTTTGGGTGTAAAGAGTAGAGTCTCTAGTTTCATTTGATATGCTGCTTTCAAAAATCTGTTCATTTTTCACTCTTCAATGCGCTGATAAACATGATGTCCACATACGTGGATTTTGGGACATTATTCCCACAAAAGTTGAAAAACAGACGTTCAACTCTAACACATCTGTGGGTCATTTCACTTCATTTTAACATATATTTTGTTATATTTTATTTGTCATCACTGCACAATACGGTTCTATTCACTAACATTAGTTCATGTATTCCTATATATTTACTGTACATTATCACACTGAGAATAAATGTGTTCATGCTAAAAACTGATAAATGAGTCTTTCAGAGGCTTTATATGGAGTTAGGATGAAAATAAGGTGCATTTCAAACTGTTCTGAGACCAGTGCAGACAGACAGCACACTGGAGGTTAAGTCATGCACTAAATAGGGAGCAAGGGAGCATCCTATAGCTCTCTATGCAGTTAAGTGCATTCACTCCTAAAATCTGATCAAAAGTTCAGTTTCAGGCTGCAGATGATGTTTGGATCACTCAACATGTTTGACAGACATGTGACAATGATAATCAGTACATAGATTCAGAATTTATAATGTATCATTTTATTTTAACATGATTGACAGTGATTGGATGATGCTGGACATTACTTTGAATCTGAATTAATTATGCTAATTTATGATTAACATCTTAGAAACATGAATAATCAACACTCCTGCAAACATAAACAATTTGACGAAACAAATCTGACTTTCTATAGCTTAGAGTTATTTAACATTACACAACTTAGTCCTGCTGTACACATATGAGGACATACATTATTGAAACTAGGTGCTACTAGTTACAAATCAAAAGGGAAACAGAAAATGCTCACAGCAGTCACACGGGGGTCTCAAGCTTTAATTCTCTGTTTCTCGCTCATTTCTGCAAATCTATAAGCAGCATCTGTAGAATAATGATGCCATGAGCAGCGGACTGAAGCAGAACGGAGCACATTTTAGCCAAAGTTCTTGCATTCAAACTGAGCTGTGCATCTGTATGCGTGTCGACAGTGTGCAGAATTAATGTGCATGTCATTATAGTGCAGAACTCAACATCACAAGCTAAAAATACTGAACACACCACAGGAAACCAAAAACACTTGAAGGATTAGACAGATGATGCAGAGCTCCTCAGATCTCATGCTGAATTACTGAAGACGGCAAAACTTTACTCATAAACATCATTTAAACACATTAAAGGAAGAGTTCACCCAAAATGGAAAATTCTGTCATTATTTACTGACCTTCATGTCATTCCGAACCCGTATGCTTATTTAATTTTTCTGTGAAAAAGGAGATTTTTGAAGAATCTTCATGCAGCTCTTTTCTATACAATGTCCACGACTGTCAAGCTCCTTGATCGATACGTTCAGGGCCTTCTCAAGACAATACGATAGCTTTGTGTGAGGAACAGACTGAAAATTAAGTCTCGAATTTCTCAAATTCACCATTCATTTGCATATGCAAATAAGCACATTTATGTAACTTCACTACAGTAAAAGCCTAGTTAAAACATGAAGAAAATATGAGAATGTGTCATATATTGGGGGCAGACTGCTGTCATCTGGTGAAAAAAGACAAATAAAATGAAAATCATGTTATGACAATAATAGCCAGTAGATGGCGGCAGTGTTCTATGCAGCAAACTTCTGTTCATTAATTCTAAATTTTATGCATTTAAGTTATGCATTTCAATATATATTTAGACATTATCAAACTATTATTTGTTATTTTAAGTTTAGCTTTTTTCTTTTCTTTTTTTTAAATGTCAGAAAGATGCACTTTTTTGTCTGGAAGGATTCCGCACCTAAGCGTAAATTTCCTGTAGTGAAATAGGTCAACTTTCTTACATTGGGGTCAGACTCAGGCTTTGTTCTCTCTCTCTCTCTCTCTCTCTCTCTCTCTCTCTCTCTCTCTCTCTCTGTGTGTGTGTGTGTGTGTGTGTGTGTGTGTGTGTGTGTGTGTGTCATGCCCTCATTTATGATTGTGTATTCTGCATTGTGGCTGATTTGTATAGATTTAATTTGACAAAATTAAGTGTCACCAGTGTGTGTTTGTACAGTTGAAGTAAGAAGTTTACATACACCTAAGCCAAACACATTTAAACTCAGTTTTTCACAATTCCTGACATTTAATCGTAGAAAACATTCCCTGTCTTAGGTCAGTTAGGATCACTACTTTATTTTAAGAATGTGAAATGTCAGAATAATAGTAGAGAGAATGAATTATTTCAGCTTTTATTTCTTTCATCACATTCCCAGTGGGTCAGAAGTTTACATACACTTTGTTAGTATTTGGTAGCATCGCCTTTAAATTGTTTAACTTGGGTCAAATGTTTTGGGTATCCTTCCACAAGCTTCTCACAATAAGTTGCTGGAATTTTGTCCCATTCCTCCAGACAGAACTGGTGTAACTGAGTCAGGTTTGTAGGCCTCCTTGCTCGCACACGCTTTTTCAGTTCTGCCCACAAACTTTCTATCAGATTGAGGTCAGGGCTTTGTGATGGCCACTCCAATACCTTGACTTTGTTGTCCTTAAGCCATTTTGCCACAACTTTGGAGGTATGCTTGGGGTCATTGTCCATTTGGAAGACCCATTTGCGACCGAGCTTTAACTTCCTGTCTGATGTCTTGAGATGGTGCTTTAATATATTCACATAATTTTCCTTCCTCATGATGCCATCTATTTTGTGAAGTGCACCAGTCCCTCCTGCAGCAAAGCACCCCCACAACATGATGCTGCCACCCCCATGCTTCACGGTTGGGATGGTGTTCTTCGGCTTGCAAGCCTCACCCTTTTTCCTCCAAACATAACGATGGTCATTATGGCCAAACAGTTCAATGTTTGTTTCATCAGACCAGAGGACATTTCTCCAAAAGTAAGATCTTTGTCCCCATGTGCACTTGCAAACTGTAGTCTGGCTTTTTTATGGTGGTTTTGGAGCAGTGGCTTCTTCCTTGCTGAGCAGCCTTTCAGGTTATGTCGATATAGGACTCGTTTTACTGTGGATATAGATACTTGTCTAACTGTTTCCTCCAGCATCTTCACAAGGTCCTTTGCTGCTGTTCTGGGATTGATTTGCACTTTTCACACCAAACTACGTTCATCTCTAGGAGACAGAATGCATCTTCTTCCTGAGCGGTATGATGGCTGTGTGGTCCCATGGTGTTTATACTTGTGTACTATTGTTTGTACAGATGAACGTGGTACCTTCAGGTGTTTGGAAATTGCTCCCAAGGATGAACCAGACTTGTGGAGGTCCACAATTCTTTTGATTTTCCCATGATGTCAAGCAAAGAGGCACTGAGTTTGAAGGTAGGCCTTAAAATACATCCACAGGTACACCTCAAATTCAGTACACCTCCTATCAGAAGCTAATTGGCTAATTGTCTAAAGGCTTGACATCATTTTCTGGAATTTTCCAAGCTGCTTAAAAGTCACAGTTAACTTAGTGTATGTAAACATCTGACTTCAACTGTAAGTGTGTGTGCATGTTTTGCACTCAGCATGTTGTATAGTCTCACCCCTTCATTTCTGCATTGTGTTTCTGTGTTTGTTCTGCATTGTGGCTTATTTATAGATTGTATTTGACAAATAAATAAAAAAATTAGCTGTGTTTTAGTCTTTCCGATTCATTTCTTATGGTCGGTCAATTTTGACCGCGAACAATAAAGGTGTCGCTTTTTTACAACCATTTAGATTTATCCAATTTTTGTGTGTGTGTTCAGATGGCAAGTGGAGGAAAAGTCACCAAGTCTTGGACTGCTCAAGGAAACCATTCTTATTACATCAGGAAAAAATTGATTTAGGTAAAAAATGACCATACAGTACAGGAAGTTTAATATATATATATATATATATATATATATCGGTATATCGGTCGGCCGATATTAGCCTTTCACCGATATATCGTATCGGCGTATATTTTACCGATATGCGCAGATATGAAAACTTTTTTTCAGAACATATAATGCAGAAAACAATGCTTTAGAATTGGTGTCATAGCGTAGTTTGTCCAGCAGAGCGCACTCCAACTCCATCGTTTACAGAGCTGACTCTGAACTGATGGTGGCTCTGCAGACAGAGCAGAGTTAAACGGTGTGGCGTTGAGCGGTGTCTTCTCGGAAAGTTGCTAACTAGTTGGTGAAATACATACTGGAAAGTTAATAAAAAATTACCCCATCATTTTCCCTTTTCAATATTACTAATATAACGTTAACCTTGTCCCTGACAACCATGTCACTCATGTTTATCACATCTGTTTGCTGTTAGTCAGCTATAGTTTGTCAGTGCAGTCAGTAATGTAGCAGATTGAACATCAGAGCATCTTTTTGCAGCTCAGCAGACAACGATGCAGTGGTGGATTGTGTCTGATGAGTGTTGATTTCATGCTACGTTGTTATCTAGTTGATGAGACGCAATGCTGGAAAGTAAATAAACAACGTCCATCTTTTACTCTCCGTGACAACGAGCTTATAGCTAACTAGCTAATCACGTAGCTACTTTCATTGTTGTCAGCTGAGTGAAGCTAATGTGTAAACATGTATTCACCAAACTGTTTTGTTCAGGATTCACAGTTTGGTACCCCCTTCATCCGAACAATTCCAGTCGTTGCATTTATAAAACGTAATATTTAAAAGTCTGTTTTTGAAAGTTTCCCCTGAACTTGTATAGCAGAATACGGTGTAACACCGCTGCCGCTGTTTATCTTGACTCGCCAGTATTAATAGAGTCAGCATTTGACTGATACTAAACACTACTGATGTTTATTTAGCTATTTATTGTATTTTTATTTATTCTTTATTTTAATGGTCAGCAATTGACTGATAATAAACAGTACTGATGTTTATTTAGCTATTTATTGTATTTTTATTTATTCTTTATTTTCTCAGTTTTCATTTCTAGAATTTGTTGACAATGTATAAAAATAATGTCAAATATTCTTTGATAAAAAATATTTGTTAGAAAGCAGCCTTCTGAGTACCTTTGCATAGTCATATTGGTGAAAAATCCACATAGAAAAGGTCTGTTTTCATTCCAGCTCAAAAATTAAATATATCGTCCACCATACCGGTAATCGGTGAATTTTCCTTCTCTAAAATCGGTATCGGTCTCAAAAATCCCATATCGGTCGGGCTCTAGTCGAGACATGATGATATCAAAGCATGAACTAGTGATTCTGCATCCCTCAAACTGAGAATGGGGCGAAGTCGTGCAATGTGACGTAGATGGAAGAAAGCAGTTTTAGTGATGGTTCTAATGTGGGCTTCAAAAGTAAGAGATTGATCGAAAGTGATTCCCAGATTCTTAATGGTTTTAGAGGGTTTGGTCAGATTTCCAACAATATAGACACAAATGTCAATATTTCTGATAAGTGTTTGTGGCCCAGAAATCATGATCTCAGTTTTGTCAGCACTGAATTTGAGGAAATTACTGTTTAACCAAATTTTTACATCATTGATACAGGCAGTTTAACTGATGGCATGTGTTTCATCAAAATGTGCAGATGTATAAATCTGGGTGTCATCAGCATAGCAGTGATAACTGAGACCATAATGACGGATGATCTGACCTAGCCGGAGAACATAAATTATGAACAGTAGTGGACCTAGTACAGAACCCTGGGGGATACCCTGAGTGAGAGGAGCAGAAGGGGATTTGTTTTTCTTAATCGAGATGAAATATTGTCTGTTAGTGAGGTAGGAAGAAAACCAGGATAGAGCAGTGCCAGTAATACCAATATCTGAAAGTCGAATAGGCAAATGAAAACCAGATTGGAAAGGGTCTTAGAGATTATTAGCTGCCAGATGTGATTGTAACTGGGAGGCTACAAATTTCCAGAAGTTTAGATATAAAAGGCAGGTTAGAAATAGGACGATAGTTGCAGAGGGAAGATGGATCTAAGTTGGGACCTTTAAGGACTGGTGTAACAGCGGCAATTTTAAGATCAGTTAGAACAATGGCAGATGCAAGAGATGTGTTTATCATATGCAAAATAGGTGCCGAAATGACTGACTCAGCAGTGTTTAAGAAGGGAGGTTGGGCAGGGTCCAGCTGACAGGATGATAAGTTGAAATGTAAAATTGTAGGAGTGAAGGAGGAGAAAGGGTGGATAGGGTGTTCAGACAGACATTCATGCAGAGGATCTTCAGAAATGTTTGATGTGAATGTTTGGTAAATGGAAACAATTTTATCTTGAAAGTGCAGAAATGAGTTACAAAGTTCATCAGAGCTGTGTGAGACCTGAGCCAGCGGGTGAATTAGCTTGTTCACCGTAGCAAAAAGGGCTCTAGGTCTACAACTTGCTTTTTGGATGATAGAGGAAAAGTACATTGAACGTGCAGTGTTGAGTGCTGCTCTGTACTTCAGCTGATGTTCTGTAAGAGATAATGAATGAACAGTGAGGCCTGTTCAAGACGACGACCCACTCTCTTCAATGCCCGCAGTTCAGGGCACCAGCTTTGTCTTGATGGAGGCGTGCTCCTCAAGAGCAGCTGAGATAGCTGAATTATAATTTGAGAGGATGTTTGAAGGACAGGACAGGACAGTTTCAAAGAGTCAGAAAGTAAGGGTGCACAGACAGAGGTGGAGAATGATGAGGGGTCGACTGCTTTTAGGTTGCGATAAGATACCACGGTTTTCTTATATGAATTACAGCGAGGAAAATTAAATGAAAATTCTATAAGTTTGTGATCCGAGATGCCAATTTGTGTACCGGTTTTAGAAACATTATTAAGACCTGATGTACAAACTAAGGGGCTGTTTACACAACAACGATTTCAACGGAAAACTTTTTATGCTTTTTGGCTGTTCGTTTACACGACAACAGCGTTTTGGGGCCTGAAAACGCAAACTTTTGAAAACGGGTTTCAAAGTGCACGTTTTTGAAAACAATGCCATTATCGTCTCCATGTAAACGTACAAAACCGCGAATTTGTGAAAACGATGACGTCATGCTCACACGTATTACGTGTTCAGTCTATAGGCTTGAACTTCAAGAACTTCGTTCTTACTTCCAGGGCGAACAGACCAACATGAGATCACCAGTTGGAGTCCTTAAAAAGGTGGCGTGCTTTATAGTCCAGGGTCACTTGTAGTAATAAAGCAAACTCATCGTCTGTCCAGACAAAATTGCTTGATGCTTTCACCATCTTCATTGTTTGTATTCACCGCTCTGTGGAAGAATGCTTATGTGCGCAGGCGCGTAGTGTTTCTTTACAAAGTGATATCGCCAACTACTGACCTGGCATGCATAATACAGCGTTTTTTTTGTTTGTTTTTTTTTTCTCCCAATTTGGAATGCCCAATTCCCAATGTGCTTTTTTTGTTTTTTTAAGTCCTCGTGGTCGTGAAATGATTTGCCTCAATCCGGGTAGTGGAGGACAAATTCCAGCTGCCTCCACATCTGAGACTGTCAACCTCCACATCTTATCACGTGGCTCGTTGAGCGCGTTGCCACGGAGACACAGCGCGTGTGGAGGCTTCACGCCATCCACCGCGGCATCCATGCTCAAATCACCAAGTGCCCCACCGAGAACGAACCACATTATTGTGACTACGAGGAGGTTACCCCATGTGACTCTACCCTCCTTAGCAACCGGGCCAATTTGGTTGCTTAGGAGACCTGGCTGGAGTCACTCAGCACGCCCTGGGATCTGAACTAGCGAACTAACAAACTGCAGGGATGGTAGCCAGCATCATTTACCACTGAGCTACCCAGGCCCCCATAATACAGCATTTTTAGTCGTTTTCGCGGATCCGTGTGAACGGGGATCGTTTTGACAACGTTGTCGTCTGTACGTGAAACTTTTCAAAAACGCAAAGGAAAAACTTTTCTGTTTTGAGTACATTGTTTTTGTGTAAACATACCCTAAATCAAGTATATGACCATGGGTATGGGTAGAAAAATTCACATGCTGTGTTAAATTGAAGCATTCAAGAACATTCATGCGTTCAGATGTATTTGAACAATCAGTATCAACATGGATATTGAAATCACCAAGCAGTATAACATGGGGAGACATAGCACAGGCAAGAGTGAGTATTTCACTAAGTTCAGAGACAAGGTGAGGCTGATACTTTGGAGGTCGACAGTTCAATAGTGCCAAATCCTGACGAACAAATACGAAGTGTTTTGATGTGTTTTCATCTTTAGTTAAATGCCTCAGTGAAAGTGAGTTTGAGCATCTTGCCGATGCAAAATCAGTTTTACATCACTGTCTTTTTGTCCAGATTTATGGAATTGCTGTGGAAGATGAGCGATAGACTGACTGGAGATTCCGTGGTGAGCGATGGATATACTGCGGCCGCCGGAATATTCCGAGTTCACGAGAAAGTTCATATGTCTCGGAGTCTAAACGAGGATGGCAGTTTAAGACTCTAAGTCATGATGTCAGTAGTTGGATTTCCATTGCATGAATGCCAAGGACGAGAGCGAGGAATATAAAAAACACTTTAATAGATCAAATCCAAGACACGTTCATATGTGAGATATAGAGCAAAAACAGTCATGAGATGCCAACTACAGCAGCCACAATCAATGATATCGCATTAGCCAGAGCTCTGCCTAGTCTACACCTAACACTTGATTGAGAGGAAGGCTACCCAACTGGTCAAACAACTGTCAACACAGATGATAAAGAGAGTGGAGACTCACTCAATACCCATGCTGAGAGAGGTGAATGACAGACAAAGAGAGGGCTCATGACATACCCATGAAATGGAGTGTGAGCTATCCAGTCTCCAACGGCAGGTGAATGCTGTTTTTCTCTGGTGAGCAGAAAAAAAGTGAGGCATAGAATCAAATTCCAAACATGTTATAGATCCAGAAGCCAACAGGATTGAACTTTATGTGCAGACTAATAAATGAAAAGAAAAACAAACAGAAACAAACACGCAAAAAAAAAAAAATAATATATATATATATATATATATATATATATATATATATATATATATATATATATATATATATAGTCTGAATGTGAAGCGGCAGCCAAACGCACACAGCGTTCTCACACCGGAAATTGAGGAGTTTTCATTATTCTGCAAGTAAACATTCAAAGTATTTCAAACTCAGATTTCAAAGATTGTGGAGAATATAATGAATAAAAAGAAGAGTAAAACAGTCCAGTCCTCCACTGACGCTTCCGTTATAATGAATGCAACTGTTTCGCTACATGAGATGATGTCATGACGCACTCGCTTGCCGTGAAGAGCCCTGCGTCTGTGGAACATATGTAACTCTATATATATCTGTGGCACATAAATACCTCCAAATGCGTCTGTGGCACATATATAACTCCATATGCGTCTGTGGCACATAAATAACTCCATATGGGTCTGTGGCACATAAATAACTCCATATGCGTCTGTGGCACATAAATAACTCCATATGCGTCTGTGGCACATATACAACTCCATATGCGTCTGTGGCACATATACAACTCTATAAGCTTCTGTGGCACATATATAACTCCATATGCGTCTGTGGCATATATATAATTCCATATGCGTCTGTAGCACATATATAACTCCATATGCGTCTGTGGCATATATATAATTCCATATGCGTCTGTAGCACATATATAACTCTATATACGTCTGTGGCACATATATAACTCCATATGCGTCTGTGGCACATATATAATTCCATATGCGTCTGGACGGTCGCGTCGCGTCATTTACCGCGTGCATGTTCAAACACATATGAATTCCCTCACCGACAGCGAATAAAACACAATAAAACAGAATTCAAATATTAAAATCACAGCTATTATGTACATGAACGCTACTATTTCCCTGCAGGTATATTGAGATTTCTGTAGACCGATCATTATTATTTTAAATGTGTAAAATAGATCACACAGCATCTTTATAGATCCACCCATCAATAACTGGAGGAGAAAAATACAATATTCAATCTATATACGTAATTTCCCCTGCATACACTAATAGTACGAAATGGCATCTCACGGCAAGGCAATACGTTTATAATAAGTAATAATGTAGGTTTGGTGTATTTACCTCAGAAGCGTCTGTGCTCGTGCCACACCGACTCGCCGCATTAATTCAGTCGCATCTGATTGGACGAATCGGCTCATCTCATTAATATTTAACGAGGGAGACAGAGATGCGCATGTGCAGAGCTGAGAAAGCTGCGCTGCTCAAATCTAATGAAAACGTCATCGATTAGATTCGTGTAAATATGATTGACAATCAAGAATAAAAAAATGGCTTAATCTTATATTTCTTAAACATTATGGAGAATTATTTAAAGAAGCCCCTGGTCACAAGGTGCTTGTTTTTTACTTTAACCTGCTCTTGTTGTATAGAATTTTACTGGTTATTCTCCTGTCTTGATTTTTCATGATAATTGTACTTTTATCTTTTTGCATTTGTTTATTAATTCAGTTCAAAGTGGCTTTATTGACATGACTGTAAACAATATAATATTGTCAAAGCAGATGTTTTTTTTTTTTTTTTATGTATATAAAAGTAGAACAAAATTTTTAATCTATAATTAACAAGTAATTCATTTATTTATTACTGATCCTGAAATTTTGTACAGTATTTTTGTTTGACGAAAAAACCAGTGCTCACAAAATAGTAAAATAATGATTCATTATTTCTATACAATATATAGAATTATATCACATTTCTATAATTATGTAAAATAAAGTCCTTTATATCATTTCTTAAATGTATCTATAATGAGATCTTTCCTGACTTGACTTCCTCCCTATGTGACATAGTGAATGTGTTTATATATTGTTCAATATGTGCAATTTGTACGTTTTAGTGAACTAATTTTGTAATAATTATTTTTCAATCAAATAAAAATAGAAAGAAATGTACAATTAAGTTCAGTTTGAAGTTTTAGCACAAAACACCACCTTTACCTTCATATTGTTGTGATCCGTCCTAATAGAGTAGAATATAGCTGTAATATCACTCAAATGCACTTCAGATGTCACATGATGAGGGATAAATGTGTGAAATTACATTCCCTACTGATTCAAACAGCAATGCAAAATCAAACACATTTGAGTCATTCTGTGGCAAATCAACCAGAGGTCCCCAGCTCAAAATTTGGATTTTGATCTTTATTTTTTCCTTGTGAAAGAAATACACAAAGATGAAAGCTAAAATATGAAAAACCATGCATCAATATTTACCAAGTAATCCACTATTATGTAGAAGGGGGTCAAAATGGCACTTTTCACCTTTTGATTTTGGAGCAAAACCACAGATCAAACAAATACCCTTAGAAAGGTGTCAGCATCATGATTTTATTTGTACACACAGATTGGTAGATCTGTTACTAAAATCAGTTGACTTTAGCAATCCTTGTTGCATTATATGCCAATGGTGAGAGTCCAAAAATGGGAAAAAGCACTTTTCGTGTTCTTTTTCCAAAGTTGGCGTGCCTATAACTCAAGAAGTGTTAAAGAAATCTTAATATCCTTTTAGATTCTGGTTCAGAACAAACTTTTCTTTTGGTATCTTCATTTCTAAGGCTCTATATGGTTCACTCTCAGAGATATGGGGATCTCAATGTTACTCCATGTCAAATTGTTGAATTTTACCCATTTTCAATGGTCAAAAACCAAATGTGGGTAACTTTGCATATAGCTGATACTTTTTGTATTTTAAAGAGGAATGTCTGAAGTACAAATAATGTTGAAACTAGAACTGTATCTTGTTTCGCTGCATCAAAACAACTGCATAGAAAATACCAATTTAACAACGTCTGAGTCAAAAATACACTGATATGGTCAAGTTGAATAAATGAAGGTACATTTCTAGTTTCAACACAATCTGTACTTCAGACATTCCTCTTGAAATACAATAAGTATCCGCTTTATACAAAGTGACACACATTTGATTTTTGACCATTGAAAATGGGTAAAATTCAACAATTTGCACATGGAGTAACATTGAGATCCCCATATCTCTGGGAATGAACAATATAGGGCCTTAGAAATGAAGATACCAAAAGAAAAGTTTGTTCTGAATCAGAATCTAAAAGGATATTAAGATATCTTTAACACTTCTTGAGTTACAGGCACGCCAACTTTGGAAAAACAACACGAAAAGTGTTTTTTCCCATTTTGGACTCTCACCATTGGCGTAAAATGCAACAAGGATTGCTAAAGTCAACTGATTTCAGTAACAGATCTACTAATCTCTGTGTACAAATAAAATCATGATGCTGACACCTTTCTAAGGTTATTTGTTTGATCTGTGGTTTTGCTCCAAAATCAATTGCCATTTTGACCCCCCTCTACAAAACAGTGGATTACGCAGTAAATTTTAGCTTTCACCTTCAATTATGTATCTCTTTCACCAGAAAAAAATGATCAAAATCAAGATTTTGAGCTGCGGACCTCTGGTTGATCTGACACAGAATGACCCATTTATACAAAATTAGACCGCACAAATCAGCCTAGAGATGATCTGTGTCAAATGTTGATCATGTGTTAGACTAAACACAATGCACAACAGGTAATGTTTTTAAAAACAGAAGAGATGTGAAGAATACTGTGAACATGTAGCTTCTCAACGACTTCTCAGAGAAAGGACACAAATAAACATTTGCAGAACTGATCAAAGATATATTGAACAGTTTTAACACACATTATTCACACACTGCATATAACACTAGTATTGTAACTCAATTGACTTTAAATAATAAGCAGAGATGTGATGTCCACAACAGACAGCTACATCACTGAATAACAGTGTTTCTCCTGTGTAGGGGTTTTGGAGGCATTGCGT